>NC_053497.1:20171031-20371863 GCF_905171775.1 Rana temporaria
GCTTGTTACCTGTAGAGAAGACACCTGGGAGCCAGAAATCTTACTGATCGATAGGGGATCAAATACTTATTTCACTCATTAAAATGAAAATGTATTTGTAACTTTTTTTAAATGCTTTCTCTAGATTTTTGTTGTTGTTATTCTGTCTCTCACTGTTATACTAAACCGACCATTAAATTATAGACTGATCATTTCTTTGTCGGTGGGGCAAACGTACAAAATCAGCAGGGGATCAAATACTTTTTCCCCTCACTGTATATGGGCAGCTTTACCGATGTTTTAGCATGTATATATCCCTTTGCTTCATTCACATGCAAACTGCTGTCGCTTTACAAGCCCGTGTATTGTAATGCTATCATTTGCCTTTACTGGTCCAGATTTCATTATACACCATAATATTCTAATGTTTAGCACTGAAGTCATCGACACAGCAGGCTGCTTTTGGGATATGTATAACACTGATGTCCTTTCCACTGCTAACGCTCATTGCATCATATGAACACCAAATTGCACTAAAATGTACATAAAATACAAGGAAAATATCAACTATTGTCCTTTGAAGATCCACAGTCTAGAGAAGGGGGCCCAGATTCAGATACTATGGTGTATCTATCGGCGGCGTAACGTATCTCAGATACGTTACGCCACCGTAACTTAGGGTGCAAGGTGCGTATTCATAAAGAACTTGTGCCCTAAGTTACGGCGGCGTAGCGTATGTGGTCCGGCGTAAGCCCGCCTAATTCAAATGTGGATGATGTGGGCGTGTTTTATTTAAATTAATAGTGACCCCATGTATTTGATGTTTTTTACGAACGGCGCATGCGCCGTCCGTGAACATTTCCAAGTGCGCATGCTCCAAATTACGCCGCAAACTGTCAATGCTTTAGACGTGAGCGTAACTTACGTACAGCCGTATTCGCGAACGACTTACGTAAACGACGTAAAATACGACGCTGTTCGGTTGTTTCCGACGTCCATACTTAACATGACTTTCCCCTGCTTTATGAGGGGTAACTTTACGCCGGAAAAAGCCTTACGCAAACGACGTAAAAAAATGCGCCGGGCGGACGCACGTTTATGAATCGGTGTATCTACTTAATTTGCATATTCGACGCGGAAGTCTAGGGTAGCGCCCCTATCGGTCAGCGTAAATATTGCACCCTAAGATACGACGGCGTAGGAGACTTACGCCGCTCGTATCTAAGCAACATGAATCAGACGCCGAGATGCGACAGCCCGCACTCAGAGTTACGACGGCGTATCTGGAGATACGCCGTCGTAACTGCTTTCTGAATCTGGGCCGGGGTCTTCAAACTTCTCAGTACGAAGGCCTCATTTTATATTTTACAAACATTTATAGGCCCCCATTACAAATCAGTTCCCCCTTTCAAATCAGAGTTTCCTGCTCATAACAGAAGCCCACCATCACATCAGAGCTCTGTTTCACATCAGAGTCCCCTCTTTTACATCAAAGCCCCCGTTTCTCATCAGAGTCCCCTCTTTTACATCAAAGCCCCCGTTTCTCATCAGAGTCCCCTCTTTTACATCAAAGCCCCCGTTTCTCATCAGAGTCCCCTCTTTTCCATCAAAGCCCCCGTTTCACATCAGAGTTCCCTCTTTTCCATCAAAGCCCCCGTTTCTCATCAGAGTCCCCTCTTTTACATCAAAGCCCCCGTTTCTCATCAGAGTCCCCTCTTTTACATCAAAGCCCCCGTTTCTCATCAGAGTCCCCTCTTTTCCATCAAAGCCCCCGTTTTTCATCAGAGTTCCCTCTTTTCCATCAAAGCCCCCGTTTCACATCAGAGTCCCCTCTTTTCCATCAAAGCCCCAATTTATCATCAGAGTTCCCTCTTTCTCATCAGAAGAAACAAAAATAAAAGGTCTGCAGTCACCGGTGATGCACCTCCATCCCTATATGCATATATGCAGAAAAAGCCCCCGTTTCTCATCAGAGTTCCCTCTTTTCCATCAAAGCCCCCGTTTCTCATCAGAGTCCCCTCTTTTCCATCAAAGCCCCCGTTTCACATCAGAGTTCCCTCTTTTACATCAAAGCCCCCGTTTCTCATCAGAGTTCCCTCTTTCCCATCAGAAGAAACAAAAATAAAAGGTCTGCAGTCACCGGTGATGCACCTCCATCCTTATATGCATTTATGCAGAAAAAGAGTCGCCCCTTGGGAATTTAAATGAGGTGGTCACAGTTTGCCACTGAGTAACAAAAGCAGTAACAGTGTAAATTTTTTATTAAAACAGATGTACATACATGAATAATACAGCATAATACCTCAGCCAATGGATTTGCACATAATAAAGAGTAATTAAAATTGATACAAACGATATAACATTGCAGTATATATAAATGCACGCATCAGAGAACCCGACGCACGTTTCGCAAGATCATTGCTCGCTCATCAGGAGTGGATGCGCATGGAATGTATCTAAATAGATACAGAACAAACTGGCCTAATACTTACCAATGAACGAAACCAGTGTCTCCATTGCTGAACCCCCAAATAGACGGCAGCAGCCAAAGTGTGGCACGGGAGCTGAGGGGGAGAACACAGACACAGATACCCCCATCAGAAGCTCTCTTTTTACATCAGAGCTCCCCCTTTCAGTACAGAAGCTCCCGTTTTACGTCAGAGTTCCCCCTTTCTCATCAGTAGCTCGCCTTTTACGTCAGAGTTCCCACATTCCCATCAGAAGCCCTCACCTGCTTAAAACAGACACTCACCCAGTGGCGGTGCATCCATCAAGGGTGCAGGAGCGCTGCCCCCTCTCTCCTGTCACCCCTCTATTACCATAGATAGGTTCATGCATTGCACAAATCTATCTATGGTCGCCGCTGCAGCACCGTGACCCAAGACAGGTAAGTGCCGGGCGCGGGATGCACACTGGTAGCATTTGATAGGGCACAATAGCGGCAATTAATGGGGCACACTGGCAGCAATTGATGGGTACAGTGGCGGCGTTTGATGGCACAGTGGCTGCAATTTATGGGTACAGTTACTAAAATTGATGGGCACAGTAGCGCCAATTGATGGGCACAGTGGCAGCAATTGATGGGCACACTGGCAGCAATTGATTGGGCACTGTAGCGGCAATTGATGGGAACAGTGGCAGCAATTTATGGGCACACTGTCAGCAATTGATGGTTACAGTAGCTGGGTTTGATGGCACAGTGCCGGCAATTTATGGGTACAGAGGCTGCATTTGATGGGCACAGTGGCTGCGTTTGATGGCACAGTGGCTGCGTTTGATGGCACAGTGGCTGAGTTTGATGGCGCAGTGGCTGAGCTTGATGGGCACAGTGGCTGCGTTTGATGGGCACCAAAAATTTTGAACACCAGCTGCCACTGCACTCACGGTCACATCAGAAGCCCCCTCATCTCACCAGAACCAGAACCCCCCCCCCTCACACACACACACTCAACAGAAGCCACCCTTTCACGTGAGAGTACTGTTTCACATCAAAGTGCACATCAGAAGCTCCTCTTTTATATAAGAGTCCCACCTTTCCCATCCTAAGCCCCCCTTGTACATCAGATTCCCCCCCCTTTCTCATCAAGAACCCCCCTTTTACATCAGTGTTCCCTCTTTTTATCAGAAAACCCCCTTTTACATCAAAGTTCCCCTTTCCTATCAGAAGCCCCCACCTGTTACATCTAAATTCACCCTTTCTCATCAAAAGCCCCCTTTCACACCAGATTTCCAACTTTCCCATCAGAAGCCCCACTTTCACACGAGAGTTTCCCCTTTCCCATCCGAAGCCCCACTTTTACATCAGGGTTCCCCCTTTCTCATCAGAAGCCCCCCTTTCATAGATGAGTCTCACCTTTCCCATCAGAAGCCCCGCTTTGCATGAATGTCCCCTGGTCCCAACAGAAACCCACCATCGCATCAAAGCCCCACCGCTCACAACAGATGCCCCCCTTTCTTTTTAGAGTTTCCCTTTCACATCAGAAGCCCCCTCTACTCACCAGAGCCCCCCCTTTACCATCAGAAGACCCATTTTCACATCAGAATTCCCCCTTTCCCATCAGAAGCCCCCCTTTCATACGGAGTCCCACCTTTTCCATCAGAAACAATTTATTTGTCCCAAAATGGGATAAGAGGGCATATAAGAGTCCTCAAAATCTTACCAGTCTTCTGTTGCCCATCATGGCACCATTGATCACCTTTGGGGTGAATTGGATTGCCATATACAGGCTTTGTCCTCTCATTCAACATGACCTCATCAACAACGTCATCAACATGACCTCATCTAACCCAGGGCTGGACTGGGACAGCAATTTGGCCCTGGAATTCATCCAGACTGGCCCACATTGACAGGCCTCTCCCATGGCAGCTGGAAAACTCCCGCAAACCCCCCCCCCCCCCCCCCCCCCGTCCCCAGCCACCCAAGCTCCCTCTCCCCTTCACTAGCCACTAGCCATTCTACTTTATTATAGTAGAACAGCTGGTACTGGTACTTTTATAGGCAGTACCAGTGGGAAAGCTAGACATTATTTCACCCGGGGGCAAAGAGTCAGTTCGGTGCCCCCCCTTATGGGACAAGATTAGGCAGAAGTGAGAAACTCTCAGGCCATATCTGTTGAGTCAGCTGTCTGTCCCCTCCCCCATGCTCCTCTGTCGTCCCCCCTGCTCCTCTGGTCCTCCCCCTGCTTCTTTGTTCCCCCCAGGTGGGCGCTGTGGGGAGGGAGAGAAGGTGAGCACTGCGGGAAGGGAGAGACAGAGGAGCGAAGGGGGGGCGGCGGTCCGCTGTCGCTGAAGCCGGCCCACTGAGCCATCGGCCCACTGGGAAACTCCCTGTAGTCCCAATAGCCAGTCCATCCCTGATCCAACCTGACCTCGCCAATGCTCTTTTGGCTGAATGGGTAGGGTACAAATTCCCACAGGCACCCTCCAATATCTCACGGAAAGCTAGAGGAGTGAAGAATTTATGGCCACCAAATGGGGCCAAATCCATGTTAATGGCTATGGTTCTAGAATGAGATTTCCAATAAGCTCAAATCGGTGAGATGGTCAGGTCCACAAACATTTGGCTTTATACTATACTACCAATTCAATTTTTCCTGTTAAAACGGAAGAAAGTTTATCCTGAAAAACTCTCTTTGTTTCATATCTTTAGTGTACAAAGTTACATTTTTTGGGTGAATATCTTCACGTTTTGTAATTCCCCTAAAGCGAGGATCCTTGCCAATGTCTGCTGCGATTTTTGAGGGAATCCCTCCCGTGTCTAACCTTTTACTTTTATTACTTTATTGTCTCTTTAGAAACAAATTGTAAAAATACCATTCTTTCCCAGTAAAGGTTTTAATACTCTGTAAATGTTTTTTTTATGGTGCTAGTAAAAGTAAAACAGTGATGTACTTTTAGAAGTTGACACAACCAAGTTACTTTGTAAAATGTTTATATGTAACCCCACGGACATGATGATGACATCCAAAGGCTTTGTTGGCATTAAAAACAAGGTTTTACTCGGTCTACTAGCACGTGGTCAAAGCAGATGCCTCTTGCCAGATGCCTCTTGCAGATTTATGTTCCCACGCCGATGTGATTAAACCTGGAGCTTGCCGGGGTTCGAAAATACTTTGAGCATGTCTCAGCACCTAGACGGAACAGTTGTGAGGGATGCGAGAAACTGAGTTTTCAATTTTCCCAAAATTTAGTCAAAATTTTGGCCAACGAGGTAAGCGAAATTACCCTGGTTTTTGGTTAGCTTTGACTTATTTTATGTTTTCAAGAAAAAATAAAAAACACAAAAAATCAAGTTCAGTGGAACCTCGGTTTAAGAATAACGCGGTTAACGAGCGTTCTGATTTGCGAGCAACTTTTTAAAAAAAATTCTGACTTGGTTTGTGAGTGTTGTCTTGCAAGACAGAAGGATTCAACCTAATTGGGCCTGCAGTACCACATTTGGCCTAAGGTGCGGGGGCGTCAGAGCCGAACAGCGACGATAACAGCTGATCGACGCTGTTTGGCAATGCTTGGAAATACACGGAAATACACAAAAGTACTCAGTTTCCGAGCCTTTCCAACGTTTGCAGAGGTCAGCCGATGTGTCCTCTGGCCTTTCAGTGGCTCTCTGGCACTCCCCCACCTCTGACCGCATGCGGCATTGCATCCCATTGTAACAGCTCTGGTGAACGGAGTGAACCACAACTGCGCTTCTTTATGTGAGAACTCAGTATTGGACCCCAGGCGTCACTCCACACAAACAGGAGTTTGGGGGTTCTCTACATCATCTCTCTCTCACATAAAGAAAAGCGTTTAGGTACTAAGGATGGACGCATTACAACATGCGACCAGAGCTTAGCGTTTACAATTATAATATATACTTTAAAGATTCCAATACACCTCTATATGCAAGTGATTATCAGTTGGGCCCCGTACACATGACCGGATCTATCCGCTGGGATTCCAGCGGACAAATCCGGTCATCTGTACGGCCTAGCGGATATTTATCCGCGGAGATTCGTCCGGCCGGTCCATTTCAAGCGGATAGAAATTTCTTAGCATGCTAAGAAATCTATCCGCTTGAATCGGGACCAGCGGATTGATCCGGTGGTCTGTACAGACTCACCGGATCAATCCGTCCGCTCCCCTCCCTCGCATGCGTCGTAATGATTTGACGCATGCGTGGAAGTACTTACCTTCCAGCGTCGCGCACGTTGCCGCGTCATCGTCGCGGCGACGGCGCGACACGTCACCGCGGAGGAATTCCGCACGGATTTTGATCCGATGGTGTGTACCAGCGGACCGTTTCCAGCGGAGATCCGGTCGTGTGTACGAGGCCTAAGGGACCCCAGGCGTCACTCCACACAAAGTTTGGGGGTTCTCTACATCATATCACTTAAACATATAGGGATGTATTAGGCCACTAAGGGAGTTGGTATTAAATACCATCAACCCTCAGCTTAGAAAGTTTAGAGCGAACATGTTCAACAAATTAGGACAAGGCCTATAAGCGATTTGCACGTATGTCAAGTATGTAGTAAATAGGAGTTGTAATGAGAACTAGTAGTTGCGTATGAGAGGCAATATAGCTCAGGTAATAGTAGTTGCATATGAGAAGCAATATAGCTCAGGTAATTTGAGGGTAGCTGTCCCTTTAAGATATTCCTTAGCAAACAGTCCTTAGAACAACAGTATATACCAAATAGTATGTTGATAGTGACAAGGCATATTAAATAATAGCAATTGTTTTAGATGGAACATAAGCAGCAGATCTTCCTATAACACTACAAGTGACACAATAGCTATTTATCCGTTTGCAGGCTTCAGTGTAGGGAATAGGGATTCCGTGGTATACAGTAGAGGGGTGCTACATGACAATTTAGCTTAGGCGCACATACACTAGGGGCCAGATTCACATAGAATTGCGGCCGTGTAACGCAACCCGTTTACGTTACACCGCCGCAAGTTTTCAGTGTTAGTGCCCGATCCACAAAGCACTTACCTGTAAACTTGCGGCGGTGTATCGTAAACACGTCCGGCGCAAGCCCGCCCAATTCAAATGGGGCGGGTACCATTTAAATTAGGTGCGCTCCCGCGCCGGACGTACTGCGCATGCTCCGTTCGCAATTTTCCCGACGTGCTTTGCGCGAAACTACGGCGGCGCAACGTGTTTGTGAATCGCAATGTGCGTAATGTACTTACGCTGGGAAAAACAAAAAATTCAAAAGCGACGCGGGAACGACGGGCATACTTTAACATGGTGGAGTAATTTTACACCATGTTAAAGTACCCCTAATTTTGCGACGGGAAACTAAGACTTGCGCCGACGTAACGACGGGAAAAACCTTTGTGGATCGCCGTAACTGCTAATTTGCATACCCGACGCTGGAATACGAAGCAAACTCCACCCAGCGGCGGCCGAAGTATTGCATCCTAAGATCCGACGGTGTAAGTCAATTACACCTGTCGTTTCTAAGGGCTATCTATGCGTAACTGATTCTATGAATCTCTATGATACTCTGAGAGATACGACGGCGTTTCAGAGAAACGCCGTCGTATCTCTTCTGTGAATATGGCCCTATATTACCAAAAGTATTGGGACGCCTGCCTTTACACACACATATGAACTTTAATGGCATCCAAGTCTTAGTCCGTAGGGTTCAATATTGAGTTGGTCCACTCTTTGCAGCTATAACAGCTTCAACTCTTCTGGGAAGGCTGTCCACAAGGTTTAGGAGGGTGTCTATGGGAATGTTTGACCATTCTTCCAGAAGCACATTTGTGAGGTCAGGCACTGATGTTGGACGAGAAGTCCTGGCTCGCAGTCTCCCCTCTAATTCAGGTCAGGACTCGACGCAGGCCAGTCCAGTTCCTCCACCCCAAACTTGCTCATCCATGTCTTTATGGACCTTGCTTTGTGCCCTGGTGCAAATCATTTGGTGGAGGGGGGATTATGGTGTGGGGTTGTTTTTCAGGGGTTGGGCTTGGTTCCAGTGAAGGGAACTCTTAAGGTGTCAGCATACCAAGACATTTTGGACAATTTCATGCTTCCAACTTTGTGGGAACAGTTTGGGGACGGCACCTTCCTGTTCCAACATGACTGCGTACCAGTGCACAAAGCAAGGTTCATAAAGACACGGATGAGTGAGTTTGGGTGGGAGGAACGTGACTGGCCTTCACAGAGTCCTAAACTGCTGTACCTACAATGTGCAAGCACAAATGGGCACGCACAAGTGTCAGCCCTAGGCTAACAGTAAACAAATATGATCTGTAGCTTACGCATGTATTTGCAAATGTGTGCAGACTAAACCAATGTTTTTATTGCATACTGATAGACAGGTTAATTTGGTTGTCCACGGACTGGTCAGTAAGTGAGCTTGGAGTTTTCCTTGCCTTTTTTTCTAACACATGTTGCCTTCCAATGCTGCTTGCTGCAATGGCCAGTTATAGGTGGGACAGTGGCTTCCTTTTTTGTACTTTAACCTTTTGCTGACCCCCCCCCAATAGCAGTATATATAGGTGATCCTGCACTTCCATCTGCAGTGGGCCTGGCGCGCCACTTCACAGCAGAAGCCAATCTGCGGGTGCCAGGCACTCGATGTCCACCGGCACCCACCGATCGTCTGTAAACAACACAGAACAGGGATCTGCCTTTGTAAACGAGGCATACTGCCGCTCTGACGGGGGGAAGGGATAGATTCTGTGTTCCTGCAAAGCAGGAAAATGGATCAATGCCTTCCATTAGTTAAAGCAGCACACTTTATACACATATATAGATTCACAAAGAGTTAGGTCGGCTTATCAGTAGATAAGCCGACCTAACTCTGAATCTACGCCGGCGTTTGTTTAAGCGTATGCTCAAACAGAGATACGCTTAAACAAAGCTAAGATAGGCTGGCTTGCGCCGTTCTATCTCAGCCTGCAATTTTTCGGATGGCCGCTAGGTGGCGCTTCCATTGCGGCCGGCGTAGATTATGTAAATGAGGGGATATGCCGATTCACGAACGTACACCAGGCCTACGCCGTCGAATTACGTTGTTTCCGTCAGGGATAGGCCGCCTAAAGTTAGAGCTTTGCTCTAGTGGACTAGTAATGTTAAAGTATGGCCGCCGTTCCCGCCGCGAGGTTCGAATTTTTTACGTCGTTTGCGCAAGTCGTCCGCGAATCGGGAGTTACGTCGTTTACGTCCACGTCAAAATCATTAGGCCCGTATGGCGTACTTAGCCGCAATGCGCACTGGGCAATGTAGTCGCCCGGCGCATGCGCAGTGTCAAAAAACATCAAAAAACGTGAGGTCAAGCCTCATTTCCATACAACACACCCCCCTCCAAGTCATTTGAATTAGGCGCCCTTACGCCCGCTCGTTTGATTAACGCCGTAGATTAGAAGGTAAGTAGATTGAAAATCACTACTAGCCTAACTAATTTACGGCGGTGTAGCCTAAACAGGCTAGGCTAGGCCGACCTATAGTTAATCCAATCTACGTGAATCTACCTAATAAACACTGGCTAGGCACACAATTAACTCTTTGATCACCTTAAATCTTTAACCCCTTTCCAGCCAGTGTCATTAGTACAGTGACGGTGCATATTTTTAGCACTGATCACTGTATTACTGTCGCTGGTCACCACAAAGTATATATCTATCTATGTAGATATAGCTATATGTATTTATAGATATAGATATCTATATATTTATATATAGATATCTATATATATAGATCTATATATATATATTTATATTAGTAATGAATAGCATACCACTACAATGAAATAATCCACCTGGATTATCTAATGTGCCACACTTTAAATACTGTACATCAGCTTCAATGGTGTAGTCATATCTTAGCAAATAAGAATCAGATGGTCAGCGGCTATAAATAAGTACCTGTCTCACTTCAGGTCAAGCTCTACTACAAAGTTCCCATGATTGTCAGCCGCTGTCACACTTATTCACATGTGATAGTACTTTTCTCTCCTCTATTCATAGTAAGGATTTCAGTGTGTACAACTCTCCAGTAATGAGCTAGAGACATCATTGACTGCCATTTATAGCCTTGGTCAACAACAGATGGTTTTCTTGTACCATCTTATTGTAGATCCTAAGGCAGTGATGGTGAACCTTGGCACCCCAGCTGTTTTGGAACTACATTTCCCATGATGCTCATGCACTCTGCAGTGTAGTGGAGCATCATGGGCAATGTGGTTTCAAAACATCTGGGGTGCCCAGGTTCGCCATCAATGTCCGAAGCAGTGGCGGCTGGTGCTCAAAATTTTTGGGGGGGCGCAAACGAAAAAAAAAAAAAAATTGCAGCCTCACTGTGCCCATCACATGCAGCCACTGTGCCATCAAACGCAGCCACTGTGCCATGCCACCAAATGCAGCCACTGTGCCATCAATTGTCACCACTGTGCCATGCCATCAAACGCAGCCACTGTGCCATCAATTGTCACCACTGTGCCATGCAACACAGCAACTGTGCCATCAATTGTCACCACTGTGCCATGCCATCAAACGCAGCCACTGTGCCATCAATTGTCACCACTGTGCCATGCAACACAGCAACTGTGCCATCAATTGTCACCACTGTGCCATGCCATCAAACGCAGCCACTGTGCCATCAATTGTCACCACTGTGCCATACCATCAAACGCAGTCACTGTGCCATCAATTGTCACCACTGTGCCATGCCATCAAACGAAACCACTGTGCCCCTCAACTGTTGCCACTGTGCCAATTGTCACCACTGTGCCCTTTAATTGTCACCACTGTGCCCCATGATGCCACTGTGCCCATTGTCACCACTGTGCCCCATGATGCCACTGTGCCCATTGTCACCACTGTGCCCCATGATGCCACTGTGCCCATTGTCACCTCTGTGCCCTTTGTCACCACTGTGCCCCATGATGCCACTGTGCCAATTGTCACCTCTGTGCCCTTTGTCACCACTGTGCCCCATGATGTCACTGTGCCCCTTTCCCTGTAAAAAGCACTTACCTGAGGATTCCATGTGCTCCCTCGATGTCTTCTGCCGCTGTGGTGAAGCTTCAGCCAATCAGGTTCCTGATAACCAGAATCCGGGAACCTGATTGGCTGAAACGGCCGTTTGTCTTATACAATGAGCGCAGATTGCCTGCGCTCAGAGTATAGACAGCTGAGAGCCGGAGAAAAGCCTATCAGAGCCGCTGGCTTTGATAGGCAGTTCCCCTCAGCCAACCAGCTGCCGCTATTCGGGTAACCGGCGTCCCGCATCCGGTTATCTGAATAGACCAGGCAGCGCTGGCAACCAACAATAACATACATTTGTGCATTTATGCACGAATGTGTGTTATTTGCGAGAGGGGGTGGCGCTGCAGCGCCCTCCATAGACGGCCGCCAGAACTGCGGCTAAAATGTCAAAATGACATTTTAGCCGAATAAAGGTTCTTAAAGGGCCCGTTTTTTTTTTTTTTTTTTGTGACTGTGGGAGGGGGGGGGGGGGGGGGGGGGGCCCGTGCGTCCCTATGGACTGGCCGCCTCTGGTCCGAAGATATATTGGTGCAATTTACACCCGTGGTATCACTTTTACACTTTGTAAGCTCACTGGATATGGTCATTTAGACAGCGGTGGTCTGTCAATAGGGGGCACAGGGGCGCCGCCCCTCCTAATCTATGCGGTACAGCAGCCCATTGATTTGAATGGGCTGCCATTCCTTTGTTTCCTGCAGAAAAAAGGTGCATTCAGCATTTTAAAAATACAGTTGCTTTGAAATCCATTCTGTTTTTGCACCATGCTACTTACCTGCAGTTCTTGCACACACAAACGCACTGTGTTTTTAAAAGTGTGACCTAAACGTCTAAAAATGCAGCAAGTTTGACAGTGCGGGAACTGCAGGAAACGCAGGCATGGCACCCCATTCAAATGAATGGGCTGCTGTGCCTGCGCAAATGTGGGCCGCCAAAACACATACATGTGAACCAGCCAGGCCCAAAATAAGCCCATCAAGCAGTTAAATACAGACAGTAATGCCATGTGCTCTGAGGCCTTACTCAGCCTGGACTGCAGGTCTGGTCTGTGATTTAAAGAGTTCCTCTATTTTACACATGGCATGGCATGGGGTCCCATGGTGCTAAAGCAGAATGGACAGACGGTGCTGTGACCCCCATGCCATGCCATGTGTAAAATAGAGGAACTTTTTAAAACACTGACCAGACCTGCAGTGAATCATCAAATATTATAAAGACTTTGGGCACACTCTACAGAAAACTTATATTTACAATATAGATTAGCAAACAGTGACATACCTTGAGGAGCAGGACATGAAGAAGTCAGCCTCGGGAACAGCAAACTGGGGATGTTATAAAATCACATTCTAATTCACTTTTATATACAAGCAGCACCCAGTAGCAGCAAGGGAGGAGAAGTGCACATCTAAAGGGAAGCCAGGGGTCCCATGGGTCCCCTGGAGCAGAGAGCCGGGGGGGGGGGGGGTGCTGCCGCCTGAAATTGAATTGAGAAGCGGGGGGGGGGGGCTGCCGCAAATTTAGAAGTGGGGGGCCCTTTACAAAAAAGGAAGAAATAAAGAAATATATATATAAAAAAAAGGGGTGTAGCCATCGGGGCCCTTTAAAAAAAAAATTGGCCCTTTAATAAAAAATAAAAATATATTAAAAAAAATATTTTTTTTATTTAAAAATAAATAAAAAAAGGGGGGTTGCCATCTGGGGCCCTGGGGACCCCTAAGAAAAAAAATTGCCCCTTTAATAAAAAATAAAAATATATAAAAAAAATATATTTTTTTATTTAAAAATAAAAAAAAGGGGGGTTGCCATCTGGGGCCCCTCCGGACCCCTAAAAAAAAAAGAAAAAAAAGGGGGTTGCTTTGGGCCTCCAACAGTGACAGGGCCCTGGGCAGCTGCCCCTGTTTGCCCTATGTAAAAGACGGCCCTGGACACTGCCACACAGAAGAACGGGGAAGGTTTGTTTACACACGCCTTTCCCCGTTCTTCAGCTCCTGTGACCCTGATCGCGGGACACTGGCGGCGATCGAGTCCGCGGGTTTCGCAGGCGCGGTCACGGAGCTTCGGTACGGGTCACGAGCGCGCGCCGGCGACCCGCCTAACAACGATATACGTTGGCAGAATGGCACGGCTAGGCTCTTAAAGGCTACCTGTACCTAGCCGTGCCATTCTGCCAACGTATATCGTTGTTAGACGGGTCGCCCGCGCGCGCTCGTGACCCGGTCCGAAGCTCCGCGACCGCGTAACCCGCAGACTCGATCGCCGCCGGTGCCATTCTGCCAACATATATCGGTGTTAGGCGGTCCTTAAGTGGTTAAAGAGTAACTACACTTTCGGTTCGCAAATTTCCAGGTAAGTGCTTTGTGGATCGGGCACTAACTTGGACAATTTGCGGCGGTGTAACTTAAATCACAAAAGTTACGTTGCGCCCGCTGGTTGTGGATCTGGCCCTTTGTTCCTATGTGATCAGGAACAGCGATCACTCTCTACTCCCTAGTAAGCCCCCTCCCACCCAGTTAGAAAGCACCCCCCTAGGGAACACTTAACCCCTTGATTGTCCCCTAGTGTTTACCCCTTCCCTGCCAGTGTCATTTATACAGTAACCAGTGCATTTTTGCTGGTCGCTGTATAAATGTCACTGGTCCCAAAAAAGTGTCAAAATTGCCTGATCTGTCTGCCGCAATGTCGCAGCCCCACTAAAAATTGCTGATCATTGCCATTACTAGTAAAAAAATGTTTTTATAAAAATGCCATAAATCTATCCTCTATTTTGTAGATGCTTTAACTTTTGCGCAAAACAATGAATTGCGCTTATTGCGTTTTTTTTTCTTACCAAAAATATGTAGAAGAATAAATATTTGCCTAAACTGATGAAGAAATTAGGGCCAGATCCTCAAAAACCCAGCACAACGTAATTTTTGGCATTTAAGTTACACCGCCGCAAAATCTCTACCTAAGTGCCCGATCCACAAAGCACTTGCCTAGAAATTTTGAGCGGTGTAACTTAAATCCGTCTGGCGCAAGGCGTTCCTCTTCAACTGGGGGCGATTCCCATTTAAATTAGGCGCGCTCCCGCGCCGGCCGTACTGCGCATGCTCGTGACGTCATTTTCCCGATGTGCATAGCGCGAAATTACGTTACGCCGAGCTTTGTGGATCGCGGCGGGTCAATAAAGTTGCGTCGGGAAAAAAAAAAGATACGGCGGGAAAAAAAAATTCAAAACAAAAAAAAAATCGCGTCGCTGGACAGAAGGGTCTGCTTTTACATGGTGTAAACAGTTTACACTTTGTAAAAGCAGCCCTAATTTTGCGTTTGCAAACTAAAACTTACGGAGAAAAAACAAAGCGTAAAAGCTTTGTGGATCTCCGTAAGTGCTAATTTGCATACCCGAGGCGGCATTTCGACACGAAATGCCCCCATCGGCAGTGTAAGTCCCTTACACATGTCGGATCTTCTGCCTAACTATGGAAAACTGATTCTGTGGATCAGTTCCATAGTTAGAAACAGGGATACGACGGCGTTACAGCAATTACGCCGGCGTATCCCTTTTGAGGATCTGGCCCTTAGTTTTTTTATTTACCAGTATTTATTTTGGATATTTATTATAGCAAAAAGTAAATATATATATTTTTAAATTGTTGGTTATTTTTTGTTTATAGCGCAAAATATAAAAACCGCAGAGGTGATCAAATGCCACCAAAAGAAAGCTCTGTTAGTGGGGATAAGAAGGACAATTTTGTTTGGGTACAACGTCGATGGACCGCAAAATTGTCACTTAACCACTTAAGACACGGACCAAAATGCAGCTAAAGGACCTTGCCCCTTTTTGCGATTCGGCACTGCGGCGCTTTAACTGACAATTGCGCGGTCGTGTGACGTGGCTAGACTTAAAGGACAACGTACATATATGTTGATGTGCCCAGCCGTGCCATTCTGCCGACGTATATCGGCGCGAAGGGGTCCTTAAGTGGTTAAAGCGACGCAAAAAACAGCCTGGTCACTAAGGGGGTAAATCCTTCCGGGGCTGAAGGGGTTAAATTGCCCAGCTGAAGCATGTCTAATGTTGGTTAGTGGAGATGGGCCGAAGACACCCCCCCCCCCCCCAGTTTAGTTTGTACCAGAACTCCTGAACGTCGCATCCCATTGAAGTCTATGGGACCCAAAGCCGCCGCCTGGAAGAAGTGTGCTGCTCGTGACCTAAATGGGGGGTGGGGGTGGTGTAAGTGTGGCGCTGGTGTCTGACTGACCGGGGGGAGAGGGTGCAGGTGACCCGATGGCTGTGAGTGCAAAATATATACCACCAACCGCCACTGCTCCACTTCCTATTAATGACGCAGCCGCTCGGTTTCCCCCTAGACGTGTCTTGGTAACTCAGCTCAACTTTCTCCTTACTCCTAGGAGTAAATTATCAGCTCAGCTTCACCTCCTCCCCTTCCCAGATGTGAATCGGCAGCTCAGCTCCACCTACATTCTACTTCCACTCCCAGCCACAGACTTTTTGCAGTCACTTCCTGTCTACTTGCGCTCCAGTAATGGCTGCATGCCATTTCTCAGAATGGGTTTCATGATGGTGACCATGGTGGACCATGTCTGGGTAATGGACATTATATTGGTGTCAGTTTTTGACAGCAGTTGCTGGATTTACATAACAAGTCCCGGCTGTCATTTTAAGCACTGGGAATTGCCTGTAAATACAAGGTGGGGGTGGTACTCATGCCATGTGTACTTAGTTTTGTTTTTTGGGTGTTTGTAGTATGCCCAAGGTCCACAATTGGGTACATTTTGTTCTGCTTTGATTAACCACTTGACCACTGGGCACTTAAACCCCGTTAATAACCAGACCAGTTTTCAGCTTTTGGTGCTCTCACAATTTGAATGACCCGACGCGTCATGTCCGCCCAAAATGTGAAGAGATTTGATTGGATGGACGCATTGAATGACGAGCGCGATGCACACAGGCTGATGCTTTGCGGTCGAGTCGTCTGATTGGATGGCTCGGTCCGCTACAGGTGAAGGCCTTTAGATTAATTGTACTGCAGGATATTTAAAGAATACTGAGGCACATGTAGCCAATCCCATGAATAAGTCATTTTATGACGAAACATGTCGGGGCGTGGCTACAGTTTGAACTTTTGATCACTTGAACTAACGTGAGAGGCCTCTGCATGTCATACGACGCTAGTGACCAGCGATCAAGAGTTTTTTCCATAAACGGGGGTTACAAGCACAGTGCAGATGGAGTGGTGAGAAGCATCCGGTTGTTTACATAGGTCCGCCGTGACCGTAGTTCATCAACTATATGAATATTGAGGAAGTTCTGCTTTGTTTTGATTCACAAGTTTGATTTCATTTGCTTTTGTGAGTGCAACTTTTGCAGATTTTATGTGGTGTGTCATTAAACCGTTTTTACGTTATCACACTATTATATGCTTTCTTCATTATTTATGAGGATCTTATCTATCACATTGCTGGAATTGGAATTCTACCTAATGGTTTGAGAAACATTTACATGCTTTTGTGCCGAAACACGAGAGTGTCAGGCAACTCGTTCTGGTGAGTGACCAATTTAATTGGTGCAGGATTCACTTTGCACATCGGATGTGATGGAAGATTTCTTTGACGATTACAGATTTGAGAGGGAAAAAGCGCTTTCCTCGCTTTTCAACATCTATGAACTGTTTTTGTTTTGAACACTTTATTTATTCACGGGTTCATTCAATTGTTCTATTTATTCATTTATTTATTTATATTTTTTGTTTTTTTACACATAGTAGCGCTGTTTATATATGATTGGAATTTAAACCAGATTGTTTGAATGCACTATATATACACTGTCATATTTAATCACCGTTGGGTTTTTTATTTTGTGCGCTATAAGAGAAAAAAGACTGAAAATTCTGTAAAAAAAATGTTTTTTTCTTGGTTTCTGTTATAAAATTTAGCAAATTTGTATTTTTTCTACATACATTTTGGCCAAAATGTATACTGCTACATATATTTGGTAAAAATAAGTACAAATTGGTGGATATTATTTGGTCGGTGAGAAAGTTTTAGCGTTCACAAGCTATGGTGCCAATATCTGAAAATTTATCACACCTGAAGTACTGACAGCTTATCTCATTTCTTGAGACCCTAACATGCCAGAAAAGTACAAATACCCCCCAAATGACCCCTTTTTGGAAAGAAGACATTCCAAGGTATTTAGAAAGAGGCATGGTTAGTTTTTTGAAGTTGTCATTTTTTCCCACAATTCTTTGCAAAATCAAGATTATTTTCCTTTTGTTTTTTTTTCACAAAATTTTCATATTAGCAGGTTATTTCTCACACACAGCATATGCATACCACAAATTACACCCCAAAACACATTCTGATATTCCTCCTGAGTAAGGCGATACCACATGTGTGAGACTTTTACACAGCGTGGCCACATACAGAGGCCCAACATGCAGGGAGCACCTTCACATGTGTGAGACTTTTACACAGCATGGCCACATACAGAGGCCCAACATGCAGGGAGCACCTTCAGGTGTTCTAGAGCACCCAGGCCAATTCTGACATTTCTCTCCTACATGTAAAAATCATCATTTATTTGCTAGAAAATTGCATAGAACCCCAAAACATTATATATGTTTTTTTAGCAAAGACCTTATAGAATACAATGGCTGTCGTTGCAACGTTTTATCTCGCACTATATTTGCGCAGCAATTTTTCTAACGTGTTTTTTACAAAAAAAAACGTTTTGTGCTAAAAAAAAACAAAAAAAAACAGTAAAGTTAGCCCAATGTTTTTGTATAATGTGAAAGATGAAGTTATGCCAAGTAAATAGATACCCAACATGTCACCCTTCAAAATTGCACACGCTCGTGGAATGGCGCCAAACTTCGCTACTTAAAAATCCCCATAGGCGACGCTTTAAATATTTTTACTGCTTACATGTTTTTAGTTACAGAGAAGGTCTAGGGCCAAAATTATTGCTCTCGCTATAACGTTCGCACAGATACCTCACATGTGTGGTTTGAACACCGTTTTCATATGTGGGCGGGACTTGCATCTGCGTTCGCTTCTGCATGTGAGCTCACGGGGACAGGGGCGCTTTAAAATATATATATATTTTATTGTTCATTTTAATTCATTTATTTTAGTTTGACACGTTTTTCCACAAAAAATAAATTTTTTTGATTGCTTTTATTCCTAATGCGAGGAATGTAAACATCCCTTGTAATAGGAATATGGCATGACAGGTCCTCTTTACAGTGAGATGTGGGGGTCAATAAGACCCCACATCTCACCTCTAGGCTGGGAGGCCTGAAATAAAAAATAAAAATAAAAAATAAAAAAAAACAATCCTGGTTTCGATCGTAGCGTTATCGGTAGAAGCAGAAGGGGGGCGTATTGCAGGGTATTGCAGAATATGCATAGTATTGCCCAGAGTATGCACAGTATTGCCCAGAGTATTGCACAGTATTGCCCAGAGTATGCACAGTATTGCCCAGAGTATTGCACAGTATTGCCCAAAGTATTGCACAGTATTGGCCAGAGTATGCACAGTATTGCCCATAGTATTGCACAGTATTGCCCGGAGTACGCACAGTATTGGCCAGAGTATTGCACAGTATTGGCCAGAGTATGCACAGTACTGCCCAGAGTATGCACAGTATTGCCCAGAGTATGCACAGTACTGCCCAGAGTATGCATAGTATTGGCCCTTGGGGCAATATCCCTCTCTCTGATACGAGACACTATTCTGCCATCTGACATCGACAATGGAACACCATTTCTCCCACTGACACCACTAATGGGGCAATATTCCTCCCTATGATATCAACAATTGGTGTTGTAGTGCAGTGATTGGCAGTGTGAGGGTTCCCAAATATCCCACCTCAAACTGCAGAGGTGGTGTTGAATGACCAAAAATCAACCAATTTTGTGTAGTGTCCTCTACCTTCCCCCATTTTAGCTTACCTGTTGGGCTCTAAGTATCATCTTGGGGTGAGCTAAGAGTCACATGACAAATGACAGAAATGTCTATTCACCTTGACCAGAATAAAACAGAAGACAATCACCACAGCTAATGGGCAAATAATAGAATTAGAAGAAATAGGAGACGGTTTTCTTTACTGTCCTATTTCCCAGAGTGTCACCAGAAATATACCTGTGATAAATGGTCTGTACGGTATGTCCTGACCCTTGAAACTAATCTTTTGTGAAGAAACTTGCAAAACAAGGCAATATAGTGACCTTCCAAGATGATAGTTGTGCCATCACAAAAGGGCATATCTTACTTGCAAAGGCTAAAATTACGGATGAAACTGCAGTGTGTTCCAAACTTTCATGAGGGAAATTCCACATCAGTGGAGCAGATGCTTTGACAAAGCTGCTTACAAGAAACCGATTTATAGAACTGAGATCCGAATAGTAGTTGTTAAGCGGGAGTGTTAGAATACATTGTTCATGTATTTTTGTGCAACAATTACAGACATATTCCTCATCCAGTAGATACCAGTGTTTGTTTATAGCTGATCTCTGTGGTAAAACTGTATGTTCTCTGTATAATAAAGTACATTTTCCTGCCTGCAGTTAAGCAGCAAAGCACAAATGCGGACTGTGCACTGTCTGTCTGTTCAATAGGGCTATATACAGAATTTCTAACACTAATGCCGTGTACACACGAGCGGGTTTTCCGAGGAAAAAAGTCAGATGGATTTTTTTCATCTGAGAAACCGATCGTGTGTGGGCCCCATCGAACTTTTTTCCACCGGTGTAAAAAAATAGAACATGTTTTAAATTTTTCAGATGAAAAAAAAAACGATAGGTAATTCCAATTGTCTGTGTGGAACTCCATCGGTGAAAAATCCATGCATGCTCAGAATCACGTCGATGCGTGCTCGGAAGCATTTTTCTCAGCTCGTAGTAGTGTTTTACGTCACGGTGTTTTGGACGGTCGGAATTTAGTCTGATAGTGTGTAGATAAGACTGATGAAAGTCAGCTTCATCGGAAATTCCGACGAAAAATTCCATCAGATTTTATTTCATCAGAAATCCGATCGTGTATACGCGGCATAAAAGTAGTTGTTGGAAGCTTTAACGCTGCTTGTTGAGGACTTTTGTTCATGTGATTGGGCACCTTATAAAAATGAAGAGAGAGGACTAATGCTTGTTCCAAGCTATCTGTTTATTCTTCTTGTTTGTGCCATAGTGGTAGTCTTGGGGTGAGGTCATCTTGGGGTGAGGTCCACATGGAGACCTCAAGTCAATCCTGAACCTATACAAGAAGAGATGAATGTTATGAACAGCAGTTGTTGGAAACTTTAAATGCAAGTTCAACCTTCCCCTGTTGAGGATCTTTGCTCATGTGGTCGGGTACCTTCTGAAATGGAGGAAAGGGACTAATGCTTGTTACAATCTGTTTATTCTTCTTGTTTGAGCCATAGTGGTAGTCTTGGGGTGAGGTCATCTTGAGGTGAGGTCCACATAGAGTCCTCAAGTCAGTCCTGAACCTATACAAGAAGAGATGAATGTTATGAAAAGCATACGTTGGAAACTTTAAAGGCAAGTTCAACCTTCCCCTGTTGAGGATCTTTGCTCATGTGGTTGGGTACCTTCTGAAATGAAGAAAAGGGACTAATGCTTGTTACAAGCTATCTGTTTATTCTTCTTGTTTGAGCCATAGTGGTAGTCTTGAGGTGAGGTCCACATAGAGTCCTCAAGTCAGTCCTGAACCTATACAAGAAGAGATGAATGTTATGAAAAGCATACGTTGGAAACTTTAAAGGCAAGTTCAACCTTCCCCTGTTGAGTATCTTTGCTCATGCGTTTGGGTACCTTCTGAAATGAAGGAAGGGGACTAATGCTTGTTACAAGATATCTATTTATTCTTCTTGTTTGAGCCATAGTGATAGTCTTGGGGTGAGGTCATCTTGGGGTGAGGTTCACATGGAGTCAAGTCAATCCTGAACCTATACAAGAAGAGATGAATGTTATGAACAGCAGTTGTTGGAAACTTTAAATGCAAGTTCAACCTTCCCCTGTTGAGGATCTTTGCTCATGTGGTCGGGTACCTTCTGAAATGGAGGAAAGGGACTAATGCTTGTTACAATCTGTTTATTCTTCTTGTTTGAGCCATAGTGGTAGTCTTGGGGTGAGGTCCACATGGAGTTCTCAAGTCAATCCTGAACCTATACAAGAAGAGATGAATGTTATGAACAGCAGACGTTGGAAACTTTAAAGGCAGGTTCTACCTTCCCCTGTTGAGGATCTTTGCTCATGTGGTCGGGTACCTTCTGAAATGGAGGAAGGGGACGAATTTGTTACAAGATATCTGTTTATTCTTCTTGCTTGAGCCATAGTGATAGTCTTGGGGTGAGGTCATCTTGGGGTGAGGTCCACATGGAGTCCTCAAGTCAATCCTGAACCTATACAAGAAGAGATGAATGTTATGAACAGCAGTTGTTGGAAACTTTAAATGCAAGTCCAACCTTCCCCTGTTGTGGATCTTTGCTCATGTGGTTGGGTACCTTCTGAAATGAAGGAAGGGGACTAATGCTTGTTACAAGATATCTGTTTTATTTCTCAACTTGAGACACCGCGGCTAAGTTGCATATGGTAAGTTTCAATTTTTCCATTCTGTTTATTATTCATTATATTTATTTAAAGTTGTGTAATAGTTTTAATAGGTTGTTTTCCAAAACCAATAATAAAAGACAGCGGCCAATTAACATCCCCAAATGATTCTTACGCATTTTGATTATTTATTATTTTAATTAAAAATGACCGTTTATTTGTGGTTTAGGCGCTGCATACATTGCCATGTATTTTCTTCTTGTAGTGAATGACAACGATGTGATTGGCCCAATAGCCATTCAGAACCTGCTAAAATCTGATTTGTTTTCTCTACTAAATGCCCTACAAATGTAACTCATACTACTAAACAGACTTCATATGCACAGCAGATGTTTTAATCATGAGCTTTTCCTTAATTTTTAACAATGCCAACAAAGCCCATTGTTTTTCTTCTTCGGAGCTCAACCCCGTCCAAGAATTTAGTGGTGAAATCCAAATATATTTAAATCTCAATCTTCCCTAATGTCACTCATACAGCTTCTCAGACTGAAACGTGATAAAAAAAAAATCAATTAATTCCAAACAGTTCTTTGGATCTCATTGTCTTGAAGAACAGCTGGGGAAAACAATTTTACAGAAGCATGATTACAATACGGCCTGAAATGTACATTAATGTGGAATGACAGATTTTTTCTTCTATTGTTGTCAGACTCCATCAAGTCTAAATCTTTAGACAAATATAAAAAGAGTACCAACATTACATAAACTTTTAACGCTATATTGTTGTGGAAATTTTATGAAGATGTATTTAATATGTATTGTCATAGTGTTAGTTCTCCCGCAACCCGATCTAAAGAGCTGACTGGGGCAGACTGAGGCCTCGTACACACGGGCAAACATGTCCGATGAAAACGGTCCGTGGACCGTTTTCATCGGACATGTTCACTGGGATCATTTGGTCTGATGGCTGTACACACCATCAGACCAAATTCCCCGCGGACAGGATATGCGGTGACGTGGCCACGTCGATGACGTGGCGACGTGCGCGACCCTGGAAGGTCAATGCTTCCACGCATGCGTTGAATCATTTCGACGCATGCGAGGGCTTTCGGCGGAGCGGACATGTCTGGTGAGTCATACAGACGACCGAACATGTCCGACGGACAGGCTTCCAGTGGACATGTTTCTTAGCATGCTAAGAAACATTTGTCCGCTGGAAATCTGTTCGCTCGGCCGGGAATCCGGTCCGGTCGCTTGTACAGACGACCGAACATGTCCGCGGAAACTGGTCCGCGGACCAGCTTCAGCAAACATGTTCGGTCGTGTGTACGAGGCCTGACACTTGTTGAAATCCGTTAGGTATTGGAAAACTCCCTAAAGTTGGAGAGAGGTGTTTGCAGAGTGAGGACATGTCCGCCAGCGAAAGGGCCCCTCTGTGATGCACAGACGTTCGTCCGGGGGGATGTGTGCGCTCTGCAAACACATTATCGGTTTAGCGGATGTGCGCTCTTGTCACCCCTGTATGCCTGATCAACATATTTGTGGTGCCGTGATGTAGCAAAAGTATATACAAATGTACATACATTCACCGCGCTACTAATTAACAGAATATTAATGGCAACCAACACCACAAAATTACTGTATTTATCGTGCTATAACGCACCCCGGGCGTATAGCACGCACCCCCGAACTTGAAGGAAGATTCCTGCAAAAAAAAAAAAAACTTAGTTTGGATGCCTCTCGTCGGTGTCTTGCCCGTCGTCCATCGCGTCCTGCCCGTCGTCCAGCCCGTCTATTGGCGGCCTCATCCGGTCCGGCGTCCTTCTGCGGCCATCCCCGCTCGATCCCCGCTTCCCGCACTGTGTTCGAACCACTGCGCCGACATATACCGAGCAGAGTACACTCGTGTATAGTCGGGCGGGCTCCTCTCGCGTAAACAACGTACAGGACGCACACGACGTGACCGTGAGAGGAGCCGAGCCTGCCCGACTATGCCCGAGTGTACTGCGCTCGGTATATGTCGGCGCAGTGGTTCGAACAATCCGCGGGAAGCGGGTATCAGCGTATATCGCGCACCCACGATTTTGCCCTGATATTCAGGGCAAAAAAGTGCGCGGTATACGCCGATAAATACGGTAGATCAATTTTGAAAACAAGTAAGACAAAGAAAATAAGTGCAGCGCTAAAAATATAAGTGAAAAATAAGAAAGACTTCAAGGATGAGTCTTTTGAAGTGGTGCGAACACCAAAAGTGCCCAATATAGTCCACAAGTGTAATGAAAAATTAATGTAGAATGTCTTTGGAGAAAATCACAACATTCCAACTAAAAGTGACTTTGTGCAGAAAATATGATAGTAGATCCACCACCAGTTGATATGATGAGAGGCTTACCAGAGGGATTGGACCTAAATAAGTATATACTTATCAGGTCACTCAGGCTTAGAGGATAACGATTTTTAAACTCCAAAACGACTTGGATGATGAACATCAATGTAATCTGGGGCTACTCTGAGACAATTTGAACACTTACCACTTACCACTTACCACTTACCTATTGATATCATCCATTTGGTTTTCCATCGTTTGGTCCCATACTGAAAAGTATCTGAGCACTGAGTGTTTCCATCAACCTGTTCACATCCTGTGATGTCACTTCCCATGGAGGAAGTGATTGGCTGCTGGAGCCATCACTTCCTGTTTGTGAAAGTTTTGTGATTTGCGAATAAAAGGCCGAGCTATCTAGTCTCAGTCAGTGATGCTGACGGTGCTTAGAACGTAAGGATGGTCATGTCTGTTTACTTGGATGAGTGGGTTTTATATATACGGGAAATAGAATGATGGGGTAAGATGCATTATATCATTAGACGAAATGTGTGCTTATTATTAGCACAGGAGATTGGGGATATGGTGTGCGCTATGCGTACAGCCACATTTTCCATGTCAATATATAGAGAGAGTAAGAACTTTTTTTTTATAAATAACAATCCTACCTAAAATGATCAATTATTATAATTATTAAAGAGGTTGTAACCTCCCTCTAACATGTGTACTTAGGAGGTAATCCTAGAATAAGGCTTACCTATATGTACTATAAATATCTTCTAAATGTGCACCATTTTGGAGATATTTACCGTTTACTGCGCCGATTATGTCATGAGCGTGTGCGCTCTGAAGAAACGGCCGGCCGTGGAAACTATATCTAACTCATACATTAGATGGTCAGTGGGAAGAATGCTCCTTACATTTGTGGTCATCGGGAGGAATTACTCCCTTGCAGACAGTAAGGCCCCGTTCACACTAAGGTATATTTTAGGCGTTTTATCGCTAAAAATAGCGCATAAATAACACCTGAAATAATCCTGCCTCAGCATTCTTGATTGTGAAAGCCCGAGGGCTTTCACACTGAGGCGATGCGCTGGCGGGAGGAAAAAAAATCTGCAAGCAGCATCTTTGGAGCGGTAAAGGAGCGGTGTGTATACCGCACCTTTAGGCTTCATTTCCACTGGCGTTTTTACAGCCACTTTTCTGAGCATTTTTTTACAGCTTAAAAACGCCTGTCCATGTTATTCTATGGCATCATGCCCACATAGGCGTTTTTGAGCTGCAAATGGCATAGGCGTTTTTGAGCTGTAAAAAAAACGCGGGACCAGGGCGAGCTGTAAAAACGCCAGACATTAAAAAATGCTCAAAAACGCTACTGCTGCGTTTTTAAGCTCCAGCTCACAAAAAATAAATAAAAAAAAACATATTTTTTTTTTTACAAAATAAACATGGACCGGCGTTTTTAAGCTGTAAAAAACGCTCAGAAAAGTGGCTGTAAAAACGACAGTGGAAATGAAGTGCCCCATCATTAGAATCAGTGGGAGGAATAGTGCCCCATCATTAGAATCAGTGGGAGGAATAGTGCCCCATCATTAGAATCAGTGGGAGGAATATTGCCCCATCATTGGTATCAGTGGGAGGAATAGTGCCCCATCATTGGTATCAGTGGGAGGAATAGTGTCCCATCATTGCTATCAGTGGGAGGAATAGTTCCCCATCATTGGTGATAGTGGAAAGAATAGTGCACCAACATTGATATCAGTAGAAGCAATAGTGTCCCATCATTGGGATCAGTGGGAGGAATAGTGTCCCATCATTGGGATCAGTAGGAGGAATAGTGTCCCATCTTTGGGGTCAGTGGGAAGAATAGTGTCCCATCATTGGGATCAATGGGAGGACTAGTGTCTCATCATTAATGCCAGTTTAATTTTGCCTGAACTTCTTATCTCCCAGTCCAGGGATCTCCAAACTTTCAGTGACAGTAGAAAATGGCCCAGCATCAAGGGAGTAGACAATGTCTCGGGCTTGGTGGCCAGTGGGAGTAGAATAATAATGGCTTTGGACCCACCCCATCATTGGTATAAGTAGGGGGAATAGTGCTCCATCATTTGGTATCAGTGGAAGGAATAGTGCCCCATCGTTGCTATTCATGGGAGGATTGGTGCCCCATCATTGGCCCAGTAAAACTCTTAATGAGGAAATAATCAATTGAATGGTTTCCCAAAATGGTTACATTCACGTCATGCCATGGATGATAACTGTCACAGTTGCATGTGCTCTAAACCGAACCGTCAAGCTGGTGTCATAACTGATCACCATAAAAACTTTAGACCCAACAAGATGGCACCTTTCTTAGCTGTAAAGGATAGTGCCTACCTAAAAAAGAAGATTGCATGCAGATGTTCAGGGTTGTATACATGCCAGAACCGAGGAGGTAACATTTGTACCCCCTTCACATTCGCCAAACCCGTTCCATTCATGTGAAACTAGGCTCATGGTTGCGATATTTGCCTCTGCTCCATTTATTCAGGGGGTAATCATGGGTTGATGAAAGACCGTTGGCAGTGTGGAGTTGGTGTTTTTGATAGGAAGACGACGTGAAGCAGTAAGACGCTCTGGTTGCTGCGCTCGCACGTGCGCAGGAAACTCGGTTGGAGAATTTGATAAGTTGGTTACTTATGACAGAAACATTGGATTTCAGAGGAGGGTTCACTGAGAACTTACCTGTAGTTTCGGCCTGTGCACACTACAATCGCACTACAATCATCTATGCTGCAGTCTGATCTGAGAATTGATGGGGGGTCACCAGGAAAGGTGAATGAGTTGGTGTATAAGAGGTCTCACCATTCACCTTTCCTGGTGTAGCGCCCTGCTCCTGTTGAGTAGGCGCTATTTGTAAATTTAGTTATCTGAGCTGTAGTTTAGCTCAGAATGATTATGCCAAATTATGGGTTTCTGTTCCAGTTCTGCCGTGTTGCACATTTTCCACTTGACTGTGGGTGTCGCTGTCGCCGGGAGTCAAGGTTGGAAATGCAGTAAATTGGGTTTATTGAGTGCCTCTTTACCCAGAAGCAGCCCAGTGGGCGTGGTCTCCGCCGCTGTGCATTCTGGGAGAGGGTACTTAAGACATCGTTCTGGCTGGGTCTTCCGATCCTGACCTGATGGCCCTCCTGGTCTCAGGGATGTGTTAACAGTCTTTTGGCCTCGGGGCCTGCTGGCACGAGGCTCCGCTACTGAGAGTAGGCCCAGGAGTTTCTGGAGCCCACTGGTCCAGGGTGGTCCTGTGCTGTCTTGCCTGCGGGAAGAAGCTGAGCAATTGGGGACTCAATCGGAGGACGTTTTCTGGCTAATTTACTTCACGGTGCTGCCGACTGGCTGAAAGATCCTGGCACCGTGTAGCTGTATCTTCTTTGGAACTTTTCAAAGTGTGTGTGTGGTTACATGATCCTGTGGCAGAGGACCATGTAACGACTCGACGGCATTCATCAAGTCTGTGGCAGAGACTGTTGAACGAGCTTCGAATCGGCTGCTAGGCCAGTGAGAGTGGCCTATCCGGTGGTCACTGAATCCGGTGTGGGAACAGTTTGTCCTCTGGATCTATGAACATACTCGTGATCCACAAAGCAAGTGTAGCGCTACCCCCTCAGGAGCCGCTGGTTAGATTTTGGATCGGCGTATTTAAGTTACCTCCGTGATGTGTCTAGTGGTGATGATAGTGAACAGAGCAGTAACGGAATGTCCAGACTGTTGAGTGACGTTTTCAATGCTTTATTTCTGGCCCAACACGACCAACAGTCAAAGGGTAGATAGGACAGATTGGTGAAAGAAAGAATAAACCTTGCAGATACAGGCAATGGATGAACAGAATCAGTCCTGCCTCCAGTAGTAACTCTTTCCTTGTCGACTCGCCACTTCAGCTGGAGTGGGTAAAGTGCCCCTGGACAGGTCCCTCTCACAGGCCTGGCAGCCAGGGTGTCATTTAGCTCTCCTGGGAAAGGAACAAGTCTCTGCCACAGACTTGGCTCTAATGGAATTTAGATTTCTGGATGAGACCTCTGCCACAGGCCTAGTGCTTGAAAGTTTGTATAGTAGAGCGAATCCTCCCAGTGTGTAATTTGGGGCCACCGACTGACAGTTTGCCGCATACAACCTGTCAGTGTCCGTTACCCAGATCCCCGATGGTTCGTTCAAGCCCTATTGGATCACCTGCCTCCGGTTTCTCCTCAAGCCGATCCCCCACCGAACAGCACAACTCGCTTGGGATCTTCTCAATAGAGATGGGGAACCCAGTAAGTCACTGGGGCCCCTTAGCAGC
This sequence comes from Rana temporaria, assembly GCF_905171775.1. NCBI lineage: Eukaryota > Metazoa > Chordata > Amphibia > Anura > Ranidae > Rana > Rana temporaria. The sequence continues at coordinate 20,199,687 of NC_053497.1, forward strand.
ATGTAAGCACGTAAGCATGTAGCATGTGCGCCCCGGCCTGGTAGGCCATATCGCCGGGGCCCGTGATGTGCGCACACCCTAAAGGTGGGTGCCGCACCTGGAATCAGGAACCTGCAAAGAACCCCGAGCAACGTCCTCCGCCACAGAAATACTCCTCCCCAGCATGCTCCGCGAGGGAAAACTCCTCTAATTGGCTGCTGGGAGGAAGCGGCTCCGCCCGAACCCCTCTGGCGACACCAACCGTCCAGAGATGAAACAGCATCTCTGGAGAACAGAATGACCCACAGGACAGTTCAGGGCTGTCGACAACCAAATTTAAATAAATCAAACACAGATGAGAGCAAGCAAGTCTCTCATCCCAATAGATTTAACATAGCACCTGTACTGATAAGTACACAGGCGCTACACAAGGTACCTGAATCTCCCCTAACCCTCCATCCACATTGGCCTGCGTTTGATGGGCACAGTGGCTGTGCTTGATGGCACAGTGGCAGCGTTTAATGGGCACAGTGGTGGCAATTTATGGGTACAGTGGCTGCGTTTGATGGGCACAGTGGCTGCGTTTGATGGGCACAGTGGCTGTACTTGATGGCACAGTGGCAGCGTTTAATGGGCACAGTGGTGGCAATTTATGGGTACAGTGGCTGCATTTTATGGCACAGTGGCTGCGCTTGATGGGCACAGTGGCTGCGTTTGATGGCACAGTGAGAGCATTTAATGGGCACAGTGGTGGCAATTTAGGGGTACAGTGGCTGCAATTGATGTGACAGTGACTGCGTTTGGGCACAGTGGCAGCGTTTAGTGGGCACAGCGGTGGCAATTTATGGGTACAGTGGCTGCGTTTGATGGGCACAGCGGTGGCAATTTATGGGTAAAGTGGCTGCGTTTGATGGCACAGTGGCTGCGTTTGATGGGCACAGCGGTGGCAGTTTATGGGTACAGTGGCTGTGTTTGATGGCACAGTGGCTGCGTTTGATGGGCACAGCGGTGGCAGTTTATGGGTACAGTGGCTGCGTTTGATGGCACAGTGGCTGCGTTTGATGGGCACAGCGGTGGCAGTTTATGGGTACAGTGGCTGTGTTTGATGGCACAGTGGCTGCGTTTGATGGGCACAGCGGTGGCAGTTTATGGGTACAGTGGCTGCGTTTGATGGCACAGTGGCTGCGTTTGATGGGCACAGCGGTGGCAGTTTATGGGTACAGTGGCTGCGTTTGATGGCACAGTGGCTGCGTTTGATGGGCACAGCGGTGGCAGTTTATGGGTACAGTGGCTGCGTTTGATGGCACAGTGGCTGCGTTTGATTAACACAGGGCTGGCAGCCCTGTGTTAATCAAACGCAGCCACTGTGCCATCAAACGCAGCCACTGTACCCATAAACTGGCAGTTTATGGGTACAGTGGCTGCGTTTGATGGCACAGTGGCTGCGTTTGATTAACACAGGGCTGGCAGCCCGAGCTGCGGTGGCTCAACGCGATTGGCACTGCGCTGACAAGCCATTCACCTCTGCAGCTAGAGGTTCGGATCCCGGTCTCGGCTTCATGTGAATTGAGTTTGGTGGTCTCAGCCCGGCTCCCGGTGGGTGTGCTATGCAAGGTAAGCCTGTGCTTAGTATGCCCACCCCCCTCCCACAAAAACCACCACACTTACACGCACTCGAAATTGGGTTAACACACGCACATTGACCACGCGGTCTCTAAAGAGAGGCGAAGGACTAATGGGGCTGGTTGAGCGGGCTAATCCTCTCACTCCCTTATAGGGAGTCCCTCTGCCCTGTTGGGCTTCAAAGCGGAGCAGGTAGGGCGGGCTGTGTGGGAGGACCCCCTCACACACCCGCCATTGCCACCCGGGGCATGGAGAAAGGTGGCAGATTGCCTCTGGGGGAGGCCTGCCTACTCCCAACTCCTGCAGTCCAGCTCCTCTCTCGAGTACACGCACAAAATACACTTTATAAAAAAAAAAAAAAAAAAAAAAAAACACAGGGCTGGCAGTTTATGGGTACAGTGGCTGTGTTTGATGGCACGGTGGCTGCAATTGATGTTTTTTTTGTGTAGTTGCGCCCCCCCCCCCAAAAGTTTTAAAAAACCAGCCGCCACTGAACGAAGGGCACAGTTATTCACAGGGACCTCAGTGGCAGAAGTTGGTTTACGTTGGGAAAAGGCCACTTTAATTATTAAAAATGTGAAAGTCATACGTGTTTCTGGAACACAATCTCTGGGCACATTGAGAGATTGCCACGGGGTAATGATGGGCAATGATTCCAGTATATAATGAATTATGTATTGATTATGAAATGCTTATTATAAGAATTAGGAAATATGTTAAGTGCAATCTGGCAAATCTTCAATGCTTTCCCTGTTGCAGAATGTACATATGATGGGAAAAAATCTATTTCATTTTGATTTATCAACGTTTACTTGATTGCATCCAGTTTGCACTCCATTACCAACTCGGAAGGATTTGAGCCAACATCTTGTACATCAAAGTGGGCGTATGGTCACGCTGGAGGTTCTAGTCATTTATCAGGGGGTCTCATACTGGCGGCCCTCCAGCTGTTGCGAAACTACAAGTCCCATGAGGCATTGCAAGGCTGACTGTTACAAGCATGACTCCCACAGGCAGAGGCATGATGGGACTTGTAGTTCCGCAGCAGCTGGAGGGCCACCAGTTTGAGACCCCTTGATTTAGCAAGCAGTATATGAGGTTTAAATGAAGCCATCTCTGACCTCTCTGGCAGTGACTTAGCTGCTCCCCCTCCCAACAGTGACTCAGCAGTCTTCCAGCCCTCCAATCTCCTATGTAAACACAGAGCTGGGGCTCAGGGTGAGATGAGTTGTTGAGCAAGGGCTTTCTTACAGTTGTAGTTGAGGGCAATAGAAAATTGTGACTGAGCCATGCAGGGCTGCTGTTAGAACCCATGGGGCCCCGTACAGCCTATCTGACAGAAGCGTGGTGACATACGACGGCGCTATAAAGGGGAAGTGCCATTCGAATGGCGCCACCCTTTTGGCAGCTTATGCTAATTTCCCCTTCTCATAACTTGCTTCTAAGCATGTGCGTTTTTTTCCCCCTCGTTAAAGCCCACACACGACCCACGTCGTGAAAAACGTCAACGTGAAAAACTACGAGAAAAAATAGAGCAGGTTCTTGTCGAGAAAAATGCTCTGGAGCCTACACACGACCGTTTTTCACGACCAATTAAAAAAATTGCATTTTTCTCGTCATGAAAAACGGTTGTGTGTACGCGGCATTAGGGCTTACAACCACTTGTACGCACGACCGGGCTTTAGCCCGACCAAACTCACATCGGAATTCAGACGGAATTCCATCGGAGGAAAAGAGAACATGTTCTCTATGTAATCTCTGATGGAACTCACCGGAATTTCTGATGGAATTTCTCCGATGGGGCATACACACAGTCAGAATTTACGAGTTTCAGTTTGACTTTTTCCATCGGAAATTCCGATTGTGTGTACGAGGCCACACCTGCTCCCCATTCACACCTGAGACCTTGTAACACTAACGAGTCACATGACACCGGGGAGGGAAAATGGCTAATTGGGTCCAATTAGGACATTTTCACTTAGGGGTGTACTCACTTTTGTTGACAGCAGTTTAGACATTAATGGCTGTGTGTCGAGTTATTTTGAGGGGACAGCAAATTTACACTGTTATACAAGCTGCACACTCACTACTTTAGCCTCGTACACACGCACACGTTCGGTTTACTCGGCAAGAACCAGCAAGAAAACTGCTGGTAGAGCTTTCTTGCTGAGTAAACCGAGCGTGTGTACGAGGCTTTCAGGTTTCTCATCAAGAAAACTGCCTAAAATCTCGACAAGAAAAATAGAGAACCTGGGGGTAGATTCACAAAGAGATACGACGGCGTATCTCCTGATACGCCGTCGTATCTCTGAGATCCGACGGTCGGAGCTATGCGACTGATTCATAAGAATCAGTTCCGCATAGATCTCCCTTAGATCTGACAGGTGTAAGTGACTTACACCGTCGGATCTTAGGCTGCAATCTCCCGCCGGCCGCTATGTGGCGCATCCATTTGTATACGCGACGAATATCGCTTTTTTTTTACGTTGTTTGCGTTTCGGCTTTTTCTGGTGGAAAGTTACCCCTGCTATAGCAGGGGTAAGTGCGCCGTATCCCATGTTAAGTATGGCCGTCGTTCCCGCGCCGAGTTTTGAATTTTTTACGTCGATTGTGTAAGTCGTTCGCGAATACGGCCGGACGTGATTTACGTTAAAGTCGAAACCAATGACGTCCTAGCGACGTAATTTGGAGCATGCGCACTGGGAAATTTAGCCGGTGGCGCATGCGCATTTAAATCGGCGCGGGGACGCGCCTGATTTAAATACTACACTCCCCCTAGCCGCGTAATTTGAATTCCACCGGGGGATTTACGATCCGCCGGCGCAAGTTTCGAGGTAAGTGCTTTGTGAATACAGCACTAGCCTCGCAAAATTGCGCCGGCGGATCGTAAATCAGATAGATTACGCGGATCTAAAGATCCGCTAATCTATCTGAATCTACCCCCTGCTCTCTATTTTCACGCCCTGATTCTCGGTAGTGTTTTCCTGCCGAGAAACCCGAGAGTGTGTATACTTACCTGTCGCCGTGGAAACCCACGCATGCTCGAAATGACTTTGACGCATGCGCGGTAGCTTCCTAGCCATAGGTAGGGTGCAGCAAGATGGCCGCGACGCAATGACGTCACTGCGTTCTTGTCATTCAAAAGAACCACTGTTCTTTTGAATGGAGTGTCTGTACACTCGGGCGACACACTCTTGCCAAGAATCTCGTCAGGAAAAAAGACGTTTTGTTTTCCTCACAAGATTCTGGCCCATGTGTACAGGGCTTTTACATTGTAGCAAAGTGTCATTTCTTCAGTGTTGTCACATGAAAAGATAGAAGAAAATATTTACAAAATGGGATGGGGTGTACTTACTTTTGGGAGATTTTGTACTGTACATCTTCCAGCATTGTGTATTCGTTAATGGAAGCGTATTTATTTAATCCCCCCCCCCCCCCACTAAAATATAACAGATGTGTCCTTACATGAAATGTGTTCCCACACTCAGCACTAATTGAATCCTAGTATTTCACTACTTTTATCAAATAAGCTTTTAAGTTTAGTGTAATAGTACTTACTGGGGGCTTATAGGTCATCGTCTCTACTCTAATGATCGAGTTACTATTAGTTATCCTGCTAATCCAATAAGAGGTAATATATACATAACATTAAGGAGCACGCGGGTCGTTTTTCACCACCGCCCGCCCACATTGCTCTCCAAAGCCAACAAATGTCGGTGGGCTAAATATACGCCGTGCCCACATTTCAGCCTCACTCGCGCTGCCCACGACCCTTGCGCGCCCAAACACCTTCCGAATCATGCCGAAAAACTTTAAATACTCGCCTTAGCCTGGAGAGCCTTTCAGAGGAATGGATCTGCATTCCGGCCATGTCAATGCACATTAATGGATCAATGGCTTGGGTCCCGGGTGCAGGAATGTTAGCCCAGTGTACCGCCTAATGCAGCTCCACAATCCCACGGCTGCCCTAGTACCCCCCCTCTCGTCGTGACAGCGTGGAGCCCAGAGCCGTCCCCGGTTGCTATGTGACCGAAGAACACATTCACTGGCAGCTGTATTATATTCAGCAATACAACGGCGGATCGCCGCCTGGTGCTGGTTTGTCAGTTTTTATTTTCTTTATGCGCCGATCGTTTCAGAACGGTCTTCTTATTGGAAATAAAAATAACACTCTGTATTCATAAATGCATTGTTTCAATTACTTTTTAAATGCTACTGCGTGAAGATGACCTGGTATTATCCTCTCGCAGATCCCTGTACAGCAGAGCTCATACTTAGAAGGGCAGAAGCTGAGTTAATGAGTCACTGCTGGGAGGGGGAAGCTGAGTTGATGAGTCACTGCTGAGATCATGAGTTTGAAAGCAGGACAAGGAGCCAATCACTGTGCTGCAGTGCTTATTATGCTAACCAGGGACATGCAGATGGGAGGAGAGAGCAAATTGAGGAGGGAGCAGGGGGAGCTGAGCTGCCGAGTCACTGCTGGGAGGGGGGAGGAGCTGAGCTGCAGAGTCACATCTGAGGGGGAGAGCACTGGAAGCTGGAGCAAGCAGAGCGCTGAAATTCTGAGCCGATCATATCTGCTGCATAGGGTGACCACGTGTCCCGGATTGCCCGGGAGAGTCCCGCATTCTGCAGGTCTGTCCCGGGCACCTTCACTCTGGGACAATACAGTGTCCCGGGAATGAAACTGACACAGGTCCCAGCATGAACCCCTCAGAGCTTAAGATGTGACACCCCCCCAAACTAGTGAAGAACTACAGGTCCCAGCATAGATCTGTGAAATCTATGGGGTCACACCCTTAGATCTCATAGGTTCATGCTGGGAGTTTCAAAATTGGGGGGGGGGGGGGGTGGGGGTCACATCTTTAGATATCATCGGTTCATGCTGAGATTTGTAGTCCTTTACTTTGGGGGGGGGGGGGTGTGACCTCCCTAAAGTTAAGGACTACAGGTCCCAGCATGAACCCCCCCCCCAGAGCTGAAGATGTGAGACCCACTGCCCCCCAAATAGTGAAGGACTACAGGTCCCAGCATAAACATGTAAAATCTATGGGATCACACCCTTAGATCTCATGGGTTTCATGCTGGGTGTTGTAGTCCTTCAAATGGGGGGGGGTCACATCTTTAGATTTTAGGAGTTCATGCTGGGACTTGTAGTCCTTCACTTTTGGGGGGAATGTGACCCCAAAGGACTACAGGTCCCACCATGAACCCCTCAGAGCGGAAGATGAGACCCCCCCCCCCCAACTAGTGAAGAACTACAGGTCCCAGGATGAACCGGTGAAAACCATGGGGGGGGGGGGGGGTCACAATTTTTTTAAATAAAAAGTTATCTTTTTTTAGGAAGGGGGGGGGGGGGGGGGTGTCCCTGAATGGAAGTTTGGAAATGTGGTCACCCTACTGCTGCAGTGTTTATGTGCTAACCAGGGATATGCAGATAGGAGGAGGGAGCTGAGCTGCTGAGTCACTGCTTGGAGGGGGGCTGAGCTGCAGAGTCACTGCTGGCCTGGAAAAGGGGGAGCTGAGCTGCAGAGTCACATCTGAGAGGGAGAGCACTGGAAGCTGGAGCAAACAGAGCGCTGAAATCAGTATGAGTCAATCATTTCTGTTGCAGTGCTTATGTGCTAACCAGGGACATGCAGATGGGAGGAAGAAGCAGGGGAGCTGAGCTGCTGAGTCACTGCTGGCCTGGGAGGGGGGCTGGTGTTGCCATCTCTTCGAGATTCATCCGCACAGTGCAGGTTTTGAATTATGTGTCCCGGTTGCAGATGGACTGCAACCCGGACACATGATTCAAAACCCGGACTGTCTTACATTATTCAGACAGGAATGTGTCATGGAACAAGGCTTGATAGGAGGGTGGGGGTGGGGCACTATGTGCACATTACTATTCTCTTTGGAGCACCCTAAGGTGTCCAGGGTCTGTTACAATCCTAAAGTCAGAGTTTACAAAAAAAATAATTGCTGTGCGCCGATAAAATGTTTGGGTTTGGCTTGAAGAAAAAGTGGCAACCCTAGGCAGGGGGGGGGGGGAGGCTGAGCTGCCGAGTCACATCTGAGGGGGAGAGCATTGGAAGCTGGGGCAGAGTGCTGAAATTCTGAGCCAATCATATCTGCTGCAGTGCGTATGTGCTAACCAGGAACATGCAGATGGGAGGAGAGAGCGGAGGGAGGAGGGAGTAGGGGAGCTGAGCTGCTGAGTCCCATGTGGGTAGGGCACTGGGAGCTGGAGCACAGAAATAACGAGCCAATTGGGTTGCTGCAGTGCTTATATGCTAGACAGGAGCATGCAGATGAAGGCAGAGAGAGAAGAGGGAGTAGGGGGAGCTGAGTCACTGCTGGAAAGGAGGGGGGGGTGAGCTGCAAACAAATTCACTGCTTGGAGGGGGGAAGCTGGCCTGCTGAGTTCACATCTGAGTGGGGTAGCACTGGGAGTTGAAACAGGCCAGTTAGGTGTGTTGCAGTGCTTGTATGCCAACCAGGAACATGCAGATGGGAGGAGAGAGCTGAGGAAGCAGAGGAGCTGAGCTGCTGAGACACATATCTGGGGGGGGGGGGGCGCGGGAGAACTGGGAGCTAAAGCACACAGAGTGCTGAAATTCTGAGCCAGGTGTGCTGCATTGCTTATATGCTAACCAGGAACATGCAGATGGGAGGAGAGAGCTGAGGGAGGACAGAGTAGGGGGAGCTGAGCTGCTGAGTCACATCTGGGGGGGGGGGGCACTGGAAGCAGGGAAACACAGAGTGCTGGGGCACAGAGCACTGATATTTTGAGCCTGTCAGGTGTGCGGTAGTGCTTATATGCTAACCAGGAATATGCAGATGGGAAGAGAGAACTGGGGGAAGAGGGAGCAGGGGGAGCTGAGCTACTGAGTCAATGCTGAGAGGGGGGAGCTGAGCTGCTGAGTCACAAATGATGGGAGGAGCACTGGGAGCTGGAGCATAGGGCACTGAAGCTCATTACTGGTGGGAGTAGTGCAGGGGGTGCTCAGTACTGAGTCATTGCTGGAAGAGGGAGAATAGCGGATGAGTCATTGCTGGGAGAGGGAGTAGAGGGAGCGAAGCTGCTGAGTCCCAGCTGAGGGGGGGGCACCGGTAGCTGGAGCATGGGGGACTTAAATTCTGAGCCAGTCAGGTCTGTTGCAGTGCTTATATGCTAACCAGGAACATGAAGATGGGAGGAAAGAGCAGGGGGTGCTGCTGGTGGAAGTAGTGCAGAGGGGGCGCTCATTGGTGAGCCAACTTAAAGTGGAGGTTCACCCGAAAACGGAATTTTTAACCTTAGATTGATGCTCATTTTGTCAAGGGGAATTGGGTAGTTTTTTTAAAATCGAAGCAGTACTTACTGTTTTAGAGAGCGATGTTCTCCGCCGCTTCCGGGTATGGGCTGCGGGACTGGGCATTCCAATTTGATTGACAGTCTTCCGACAGGCTTCCGACGGTCGCATACATCGCGTCACAATTTTCCGAAAGTAGCCGAACGTCGGTGCGCAGGCGCCGTATAGAGCCGCACCGACGTTCGGCTTCTTTCGGCTACTCGTGACGCGATGTATGCGACCGTCGGAAGCCTGTCGGAAGCCTGTCAATCAAATAGGAACGCCCGCTCCCGAAGACCATACCCAGAAGCGGCGGAGAAGATCGCTCTCTAAAACGGTAAGTACAGCTTCGATTTTAAAAAAACTACTCGATTCCCCTTGACAAAATGAGCATCAATCTAAGGTTAATTTTTTTTTTCCGGGTGAACTCCCGCTTTAAAGAAAAATCTGTGCTGCTGCTGTGAATTTTGAGAATACATTGCCCCACGGTGCTTCCAGCTACAGAGGTCAGTGAGGGCTCGTTTTAAAGCAAATTTACTGCTGAGTTTGGAAACGGCACGAGGAGCCAATCAGGTGTGCTGCAGTGCTCATATGCAAACAAGGAATATGCTGGTGAAAGAAGCGGTCAGAGTGACAGGGAGATGAGCTTATCAGCCTGCTGCTCCTTATTTTACTGTCCAATCACAGGCTGGCGGAAGGACAAGGATCTGTAGGGTGAAGTTCACACAAGCGGCAATTAAAACCAGGCAGTTGAGCCATGTTTCTAACGCCACCTCCCCTCATAACCTACCTACAAACTAACAAGAAGGTCACTATGATCCAATTGCATTTCTGCGGCTGCGATGAGGTGAAGCTACAGTAATTTACGTCGCTCTGTATAATGATAAATGTATTCATTATTTAGTATTTATATATTTGTTATTTATTTTTTATAATATAATTATTTATTCTTTATATGTTTATTTATGTATATATTTCTTATAATTCTATAATAATGTATTTTTTTTACTAGCTTTAGAATTATGCTATTTGAAAAAAAAAAAAAAATGACACCTCTGTGATTTTGATCCAGTGGATAATCTTAGCTGTAGCCTTGTCATAAATAATTTTTTAAATATCCAATCTCATCAAGTGGAAAAGGCTCAAACCACTCTGTGCTTTTCATAAAAAGCAGAACACGTTTTACAGGTTACATAGTAATAAAAAAATAAAAAATAAAAAATGACTTCGGGCAAAACCAAAAGACAAACATGAGAGTACAAACACTTTATTTGGGGAAATAACATTGCAGGAAGAAACAGACACTTCCAATCAGGAAATGAATTCTTAGACATCATGTTACAAAAACAGACATGCTGTACAGTAGAGATTTTTGAGATGAGCTTCTGGAGAACATCTCTAGACCACCTTGGACACTGTCCTTCAATCTTCATAGAGCCTTATGCCGCGTACACACGATCATTTTTCGGGTTGTAAAAAACAACGTTTTTCAGGCTCTAGAAAAAACGATGTTTTTTTCAACTTGATCATTAAAACGGTCTTGCCTACACACGATCGTAAAAAAAAAAAGCTCTAGCAAAGCGCGGTGACGTAACAACACGTACGACGGCACTATAAAGGGGAAGTTCCATGCGGATGGCGCCACCCTTGGGGCTGCTTTAGCTGATTCCGTGTTAGTGAAAGACGATTCGCGCTTTTCTGTCTGTTACAGCGTGATGAATGTGCTTACTCCATTACGAACGGTAGTTTTACCAGAACGAGCGCTCCCGTCTCATAAGGCGGATTTTTCACGTTGTTAAAGCCCACACACGACCGTTTTTTACAACCCGAAAAACGACAACGTTAAAAACGTAGTGAAAAAATAGAGCATGTTGGAATTTTTTTGGGTCTTTTTTCAGAACCCGAAAAATGCTCTGAAGCCCACACACAATCGTTTTTAATGACATAAAAAAAAAAAACAGTCGTGTGTATGCGGCATTACAATTGCTCAGAGTATCTAAAGGCATTGTAGGTGTTCTGGTCTAGTATCTAGCCCAAAATGTACCAATATTTCTGGTGCAGATTCTTATTAGAGCTGTATAATAAATGAGGATGAACGTGTATGTAAGTAACCTATTTTTGGGATGGATGGGACGGAGGGGGGTCACCCACTCCTGGGGGCTTACATTAGGGATGGGCAAACGGTTTGGCCTGAACATGAGTTTGGTCCAAATATTGGCTGTTCGAACGTTCTCCGAACAACTGAATTATAGGCCCGCCGAATGACCTCAATGCACTGCACAGTGCATTGAAAGCCCTGATTGGCTGAAGCAATGAAAGCTTTGCCCAATCAGGGCACAGAGCACTGTCTGAGCCATGGTTGGATGCCGTCATGATGACTGTATCCAATCCCGTCCCACACTATAAAAGTATTCTTTGTAGTGTGATAGGGGCTTGGAGAGAGATAGAACAGGGCTCTGTTAAGTGCTATTAGACAGTCTGGCCCGGATTCACAAAGACTTACGGCGACGTATCTAATGATACGCCAGCGTAAGTCCACGGATGCGCCGTCGTATCTATGCGCCTAATTCACAGTACAAGATACGCCTGAATTTTGACTTCCTACGACCGACGTAAGTCTCCTACGCCGTCGTATCTTGGGTGCATATTTACGCTGGCCGCTAGGGGCGCTTCCATTGATTTACGCGTCGAATATGTAAATGAGCAAGATACGCCGATTCACGAACGTACTTGCGCCCGTCGCAGTCATCTACGCCGTTTACGTAAGGCGTACGTCCGGCGTAAGTTTACCCCTCATAAAGCAGGGGTAAGTCATTTTAAGGTATGGACGTCGGAAACGTCGGAACAGCCGTCGTATTTTACGTAGTTTACGTAAGTCGTACGTGAATGGGGCTGGGCGTAGGTTACGTTGATGTCGAAAGCATTGAGCCGACGTGTCTTAGGGAGTATATGCGACTTGATTCTGAGCATGCGCGCGCATGCGCCGTTCGTACGACCATTAATTTACATGGGGTCACGACTCATTTTAATACAACACGCCCACTACCTACCTACTTTGAATTAGGCGGGCTTACGCTGGCCTATTTACGTTACGCTGGCGTAAATATGGCAGCAAGTGCTTTGTGAATACTCAGCTTGCCTCTCAATGTTACGTCGGCGTAGCGCATATGAGATGCGCTACGCCGGCACAAAGATACGCCAATGTACCTGAATCTGGCCCTTAGTGTGCTATCGTGTGCTATTATGATTCTATTATCGGTGTAGAATATCAGTTTAGTGTGCATCTAGGGATAGTTCAGTGTGAGTGTAGTGTGACCACCATTTATCTTTACATTAGTGTGAATGTAGGGATAGTTCAGTCAGTATGAGTGTAGTGACTGTTTAAAACAGTATGTTTTATTGCGTTACTACAAGTTTACCATCGTATATTTTAGTGCGTTAACTTCCATTTAACGCAGTACATTTCTGTGCATTAGTGCATCCTTAACGCAGTATTGTTGATTTGCGTTACTGCAAGTTTAACGCTGTATAGTTCAGTTAATTGCTGCAAGTTTAACACCTTATATTTGATTGTTTTACTGCAAGTTTAATGCTATATGGTTCTGTGCGTTACTGCCAGTTTAATGCTGTATATTTAATTACGTTACTGCAAGTTTAACATCATATATTTCAGTGCATTACTGCAAGTTTAACGCTGTAAAGTTCTGTGTGTTACTGCAAGTTTAACGCTAAATATTTCAGCGCGTTACTGCAAGTTTAACGCCGTATATTTCTGTGTGTTACTGCAAATTTAACACCGTATATTTCATTGCGTCATTGCAACACCATGTAGGTCTGTGCACTACTGCTCGTTTGATGCAGTATATTGCAGTATATTATAGTGTATCTGTGTGTCTATGTAGTGAATACTCAAATTTAAAGTGCATCGAACACCACTTTCCATTGATTAAAGTGCATTCACGTACACATTTCCACATCTTTATTACACTTTGTTAATCAGCATCCCAACTCCACCCACACCCCCAATCAAGTCTGGGAGGAGAGCAAGGAGAGGCAGACGTTCTCATGGCACTGTAAGAGGGCCAGCAGCGTATGTTTTCACAGGCATAGGTGGACGTGGTCAGTCCTCAGGCAGGGCATCATTTCCTCTGTTTAGTATGTTACCCGTGCTATCCAACCACAGCATGCAGAGGAGGTGGTGGACTGGCTTAATAAACTTCGCTCATTCTCCATCACCCAAGCAGAAACTAGTGCGCAGTCCCCTGCAGTTAACAGAGTGGCAAAACCTGCCTCCTTGTCCACAGATGTTCCTGCCATAGCCCCAGCATCAGGCATGGAGGAGTCAGCAAAGTTATTTGAACACAGCGTCAGCCACTTGCTTCTTGATGATGCAAAGCCATTACTCGATTCAGATGTTGGTTCTGAGGTTGAGGAAGGCGGGAAAATGAGCCTACAGAGAGAGGAGAAGACTGGTACACAAATTGGCATTCGTGTTCCCCCAGCCGCAGCTTATTGCCAAGTTGTCTCCAGTGGTAATGAGGATGGAGGAGATGATAAAAATGAGGTCCCTGACTCGACTTGGGTGCCGGATAGAGCAGGGAAGGAAAGTGAGGGTCAGGCACAACCCCAACAAGGCAGTCATCATGGAAGAGTAGAGAGCAGCCACTCTATTTCATCACATTGTGGTACTGTTATCTCCCTGCCACTCCCCACAGCTGTCTGGGCCTTTTTAACCACTTCCATACAGGGCACTTATACACCCTCCTGCCCAGACCAATTTTCAGCTTTCAGCGCTGTTGCACTTTGAATGACAATTGCACGGTCATGCTACACTGTACCCAAACTAAATTTTTATCATTTCGTTCCCACAAATAGAGCTTTCTTTTGGTGGTATTTGATCACCTCTAAAGATTTTTATTTTCTGCTAGAAAAATAAAAAAATGATCGAAAATTTTGAAAAAACATTTTTTTTTGTTTCAGTTACAAAACATTGTAAATAAGTAAGTTTTCTACTTCACTGATGGGCACTGATGGTACTGCACTGATGGGCACCGATGAGGTGGCATTGATTCGCCACTGATGATGGGCACTAATATGCAGCACTGATGGGCACTGATAGGTGGCACCTATAGGCGGCACGGATGGGCACCGATAGGCAGCACGGATGGGCACTGATAGGCGGCACGGATGGGCACGGATAGGCGGCATGGATGGGCACTAATAGGTGGCATGGATGGGCACTGATAGGTGGCATGGGTGGGCACTGATAGGCGGTACGGATGGGCACTGATAGGTGGCACGGATGGGCACTGATAGACTGTTATGTGTTGTACTAATGGATGCCAATCAGTGCCAAACAATAATACCTGCCAATCAGTGATGCCCATTATGGGCACTTATTGGCATCCATTGTGGGCACTGATTGGCATCCATTTTTTTTTCTGATTGGCATCCTTGGTGGTCTAGGTTGGCATACCTGTGGTGGGCATCCCTGGTGGTCTGGTGGCATCCCTGGTGGTCCAGTGTGGGCATCCTCGGGGGGGGGGGGGCTGCGCTGATAATCGATTAGCACAAACCCCCACTGTCAGAGGAGCAGCCGATCGGCTCTCCTCTACTCGCGTCTGACAGACGCGATTGAGGAAAAGCCGATTACCGGCTTTTCCTGTTTACATTGTGATCAGCCGTAATTGGACACGGCTGATCATGTGGTAAATAGTCTCCGACGGAGAAGGACACGTGGTTAAGGACATGTGTGACACTGTTGCTATTTGCAAACTTTGTCTCAAGCACATCAAGCGTGGCAAAAACACAAACCATTTTGGTACCACATGCTTGACGAGGCATTTAATCTCCCACCACTTAGCCCATTGGCAAGAGCACCTAAAAGCCACACAAAAGGGGCACAAATCTGTCCCTCCTCCTTACTCACCTCTGTCCCTGCTATACCTCATGACCTTTCAGCAGCCTTCACTGACAGGGATGATGGTATAGCGCAGGGTATCCCAGGTCCTTGAAGCACATCTGCCAACAGCACACCACCAGCTGTAGATTATAGCCAGCAAATTTCTCTGCTCCATCTGCTGCAGCGGAAAAAAAAATACAGTCGCTGTTAAACATGTGCGGAAAAATTGTTCTTTGGGTGTTAATTGTGCCCATGAAATCTACACAAAAACATTCTTCTAATCTAGATAAAATCAACACCCACAACACTAGGCAGCGTAGAAGTCCTGCAGAGATTCCACAAGAACATTTTTTTTTGGGGACTTTGAATGAGAAATATGTAAACCTATATCTCCATCCCTGTTGTATGTAGAAAAAAGGAGGATTGGGACTTTGAATGAGGTATGCATGAGAAGACTCAAACATAGGACAGTGATATGGATGCGTTTGTTTGTCTAAAACACATAGCAGAGCATGAGATTTCGAATGTATACATAATAGTAAACATACATAGCAATGAGCATAAAAAAGCATGATGCAAGAACCATAAACATTGTATAACAACGAATTCCTTGCATTGTTAAAAAAAATCCTCATATATAGAATCATTATTCCAGAGGTTAGTCCTAAAACTGAAACATGTAGCATCTGTGTAAGCCCGAGACGCCTTTCATGGCATTATTGCCAATCTTTAGGGGCGGATGCGTAGTGGAGTAAGATTCTGCAGAAGGACACAAGTACAATATGTAAGTTTTAGCATAACACCCAAATAATGGGAGACCGTAAGAGAGATGGGAAAATGGCCATCTCCAAAAAACCTACTAATTTCCAGCAAGTGAGGATGTGCAAACTGGAACGCATGGGTCGCTGACATTGTCTGCAACCGGGAACTGGGGTAGGGGCAGTGTGAAAACCGAGAGCATAAACATGTATCCCAGATAAAAGTGTGTTCATCTGGCAGGTGCCTGGGACTCCAATCTAAATTAGATAATTATTGGCATTAGTAAAACCCATATGGGTGAGTAGTAAATGGGGTATGGTAAAAGCCCTTAATCCAAGTAGTATCTGGGAAAAATAAAGAGGCATTTGTTACCCTGTATGGAGATAAGGCCCAGTATATAGGTATGTGTAGAGCAGGATTAACCTGCAGCTGATCGCATGAGTGTATATTCCCAATGGGAACCACCCAGCCTGACCATATATGTATATATCTTATCCTTGCTCTAGCCAACTTAAACTCTCCTTAAAGCAGAGATTCCACATCCCAAAAACACTTAATCGGCGACATCTGCATCAGGGGCTTCATAGCTGCTGGTAATCCAGGACTAATAAATTTTGATAAAAGTCAGGCGGTCCGCGGAGTCTTTGGACAGACGCATTCTATGATCATTAACAAAACCTCCAGCAGCACTGAATGCCAGTTAAGAAAGCATGATGGATGCAGGGCAGCTTAGCAGCTCAATAGCATACTGAACAAGTTCTGGCCAGTGGTCTATTCCCATAACCCCGTAAACCAGTGAATCATCAACTGGAAAGCTCTCCATGTCTGTTTTCACCCCTAGATAATCGTCCACCATGTGATGCAGACGCTGCCAATAGGATATGCAAGCTGACAGCCCTGGGCGGCGAGGACTAAAAAAATTCAGAAATGCATCACTTAGGTGGCCGCCTTCTCCACCCCTCCTCTCTTGACCAACACAAGCCTCAAAACTATGTTTTCTATGAGACTGTAACCTTACAGAGTCAGGAAAGCATTTGATAAACTCCTCATCAAGGTGTCCTCAAGAGATTTCATCTTCTGCACTGTCTGTTGGGATAGGATGAGTTCTGAGACTTTCCGCTTATAACGGTGGTGTATGAGGGTTGCCAATCAATAATAATCCTTTTCCTTTACGCCACATATTCTTGAATCCTTCTGCAGGCTTTGACACATGAGGGATCCCATGCAATGCATATTTTCGGAGGCATGAGAAGCAGACTCCTCGGGTCACTTAGGATTACATTATCTGGAACTGCCTCCTCCAAGCCACATACTACTCCTAAGGGTTCTGGGGTTTGAAAACCATCTCTTAAGCCTCGTACACACGATCAGTCCATCCGATGAGAATGGTCTGAAGGACCATTGTCATCAGTTAACCGATGAAGCTGACTGATGGTCCGTCACGCCTACACACCATCGGTTAAAAAAACGATCGTGTCAGAACGCGGTGACGTAAAACACAACGACGTGCTGAAAAAAATGAAGTTCAATGCTTCCAAGCATGCGTTGACTTGATTCTGAGCATGCTTGGATTTTTAACCGATGGTTGTGCCTACTAACGATCGGTTTTGACCTATCGGTTAGGAATCCATCGGTTAAATTTAAAGCAAGTTGGCTTTTTTTTAACCGATGGTTAAATAACCTATGGGGCCCACACTCGATCGGTTTTGAGTGATGAAAACGGTCCATCAGACCGTTGTCCTCTGGTTAACCTATCGTGTGTACGAGGCCTTACTGTTTGACATATGTCTTCCTCTGCTTCAATGCCTCCAAAACTGCCAAAATCCTCCTCCTCCTCTCTTTTCTTGTGTGTTCTGTGGCATAGGAACATTGGTGTCTGCATAAAGTGGGTCTTGAGAGGAAAGAAAGTCCTCCTCTTCGTCCCGCTTCTCTGCCTCGAGTGCCCTGTCCATAATGCCATGCAGAGTCTGCTCCAGCAGCAACAAAACAGGGATTGTGTCACTGATGCATGCATTGTCACAGCTCACGATCCTTGTGGCCTCCTCAAATGGTGACAGTACAGTGCATGCATCCGTTATGAGCAGCCATTGGCGTGGGGGAAAATTATTGCTTTCATCAAGAGTACCTCTATAGGGTTACGGTGTGAAGGCACCACCGACACCCAAAGAACAATTTTTTCGCACCCTTTACAGAAGTGGAAATCAAAAGTCTGTGGAAGAGACACCAGAACTTATCCAAAAATCTTGTTCCCAGTGCGTAGTGCGGGAATTGTGGCCTCATCATACAGACTGGCTCCCCAAGCTGTTGCTTACAAAATAAAGAAAGCTTGCAGGGAAAATGTCATTTCCTGGTGCCTCCATGGCAGCATACCTGTGACAAGCTCCGCCTTGGCTCCTCCCTCAGGACTAGTGAATATTATAAAAGAGTTGGTTAGCACCGCCCCCACATTCTCCTTTTTTTCCTCATACCTCATGGCAGTGAATACTGGTCGATCGTCCTACCTTCTGCATTCGGCAGCGTCCATCCGGGTTCAAGCCTCTCCCGGATGCGGTCCCTTCTCTTGGGCAGCTAAACGCGCTAATAAGGTTGGGAGTCCCTTCTGTAGGATCTTTTGGGACAGGCAGTTTGTCTCTTAACTAAGAGCTCTATCTGCAGTGTATCTCTCAGGCATCTGGCTTCCCATGGTAACGGAGGCAGCAGCTAATTCTTTTATTTTTCATTTATTTTTTTTTTATTTTTATTTTTCCCCCTTTCCTAAACTCCATTCTGGCATCCTTTCCTGTCCCTGCAATCCCATGGCTCACCTGCGGTCCCCCTCGTTTTCCCCCTGTGTTTCCCTCGCCTGCCCCTGTCATCCCTCACTTTCCATGTCGTCTCCTGGCCCTTTAGGGGTCGCGCGCGTCACCCCCAGCCGTTTTGTATGGCTGGGGGCGTCCTCTGCTGCATTCGACGCTGGCGCCGACGGCCGGGACTTCCGGGTCCTAGAGCCGCCGGTTCGCGCATGCGCAGTACGCCCGGAGGCTCCGGCGGCCATCTTGGAATAGGGAAAAACATAGAATTTTTGCCCTTTCTCCAAAAATTCAGGGCAGAGGCGTTCCTCTGTCCACCTGAACCCTTTATAACTCCCTGGCTGCCTCACTAAGATGCCTGAGGCTGTCCAGGGAGAACCAGAATACTGAGAGCTCCAGGACAAAAGACCTGTTTCTACAGGTAAAAAAAAAAAAAAAAAAAAAAGGGGCGATTTATTAAAAAAAAAAAAAAAAAAGAAGACATAAGATAATTTTTACAAAAAAACAAACAAACAATAACACTTAGGAATGTGTCCGTTTAGCCGGGTTAGGTTATGGCGTTTAACCTTTTCCTGTTCTTTCCTTAGCTGCTTCCTCCGCTAATCCACCTAACATGAGCCATTCGCAGTCCATACAAGATCCTACTCTACAATTAAGGTAAGGGCCTACGTCCAGGTAAGTTTACAAAAAAAAAAAAAAAAGAGTGCACTAAGGCGCATACTCTTATGTATTGCAGCCCTGTATGCCAGAAGACGTCTAAGAAGACATCAAGGCGTCATGAAGACTCTGACTCAAGCCACGGCAGGGGAAGGTCTTCCAGGCGAGGAGACCATGAGAGTGGCAAGAAGTCTTTGGCCAAAAAGCGCCATCACTCGCGCTCCCCGAGACCCAGATCCCCAAAGTGTCAGGCCTGTGGAGCTACCCCTCTTCCACATAAACGGATTTGTCAAGATTGCATGAGGGACTATGCGGCGGACAGAGAGTCCGAGGGCATGCAAGTGGCGGACCTGCTTAAGAAAGCAATAAAAGATTCCTTTGCAGAATTAGTGGCCTCAATGCCATCGCAACCGGTGGTTCCTCTCCAGGAGCAGCCAGCGGGGGAGGCCATTCCCGGACCGTCCACTAGCGGAATTCCTCGACCGACACCTGCCTCATCCTCTAAACATCAGGAGGAGGATGACGCCTCAGGGGATTCCTCGGATGACCAAGATGTCTCCGGCTTTGCCTTTTCCATGGTCCAGCCCTATGTGCAGGCAGTGAAACAGGCAATTGGTTGGGAGGAGACTGAGACAGAAGTCAAGAAGTCTAAGGCATACTTCCCTTTTCTCAAGCGCCAGATTTCCTTTTTTCCTCTCATGGACGAGATTAAGGGTGTGATTGAGGAAGAATGGGGAAAAACCGAAAAAAGATTCTCACTTAACCGCCTGGGGAAACTATATCCTCTATCAGAAGCAGACTCTGTAATGCTCGAGGCCCCTCCAGTGGTCGATGCAGCTGTGGTAAGGTTAGCGAAAAATGTTACGCTGCCTATGGAAGATTCAACGTCATTTAAGGATCCACTGGATAGAAGAATGGATCTTGACCTCAAAAAGGCCTACCAGATGGCGGGCAATGCCTGCAAGCCCGCGGTTGCTTTAACATCAGTGTCCAACGCGCTACGCGTTTGGACAGGGAATATAGAGTCGGCAATCCAGCAGGATGTCCCAAAGGAAGACATTATTAAGGCCTTGGATGAGCTAAAACTCTCTGCAGACTTTATTGGGGAAGCCGCCATCGATTCAGTTCGATGCTCCGCAAGGGCAATGCTCCACACAGTAATGGCCAAACGGGCCTTGTGGCTAAAACCATGGTCAGCAGATATTGCATCGAAACAGAATTGGTGCAAAATACCATTTGATGGAAAATCCCTATTTGGGGAGAAGTTGGATAAAGCCATATCTCGCGTTACTGGCGGGAAGTCGGGCCTGTTGCCCCAGGACAGGCGATCCAAGCGCTTCAGAACATTCACACCCAGATTCCAATATTCTAAGAACAAGGACTACAGACAGTCCAGGCAAGGAAGAGGCTTTAGGCAAAATTGGAAAAGCACGCAGTCCACCTTCCTCAAGAACCGTAGACAGGGATCCGTGCCTACTCCGCAGGATTCTGCTAAGTCCTTTTGACGCCGAACCATCCCAAGCGATTCCGGTGGGGGCCAGACTCCAACACTTCTCGAAAATCTGGGAGCAAAGGTGCAGGGATCCCTGGGTAATTTCCACTGTAAAATACGGGCACTTCTGGACGTTTCTAGACAAACCCCCCAAAGACTTCTTCTCTCCAACAAGGGTGTCAAGGTCCCCTCAAAAAGCGGAGGCGCTAGAGCAGTTTCTTCTCTCCTTACAGGAACAGCAGGCAGTAATCCCAGTACCTCCATCAGAAAGATTTACAGGTTTTTACTCCACCCTGTTTCTCGTCCCCAAAAAAACCGGAGGTTGGAGACCTGTCATAGACCTAAAGAGGCTAAATCGTTACATTTTCCTAGAACGATTCAAGATGGAGTCACTACAAACAATCGTCCGTGTAATCCAACCAGGGGACTGGATGTTATCAATAGACTTACGGGATGCTTACCTGCATATACCCATACTCCCCTCTTTCCAGAAGTATCTGAGGTTTGCAGTAGGCCCGGTACATCTTCAATTCCGCAGTCTCCCGTTTGGCCTCTGCACATCACCGAGAGTCTTCACAAAGACACTGATTGCCATGATAGCCCCTCTAAGGGAACAGGGGCTTCGAGTATACCATTATTTGGACGACCTTCTTCTCCTGGCGAGCGATCCAGCCCAATTGATGGAACACAGGGAAGTTCTTCTGACGACGCTAGTAGACTTTGGATGGAAGATAAACCAGGAGAAGAGTCACCTGTCTCCAACCCAGGAAATGATTTATCTGGGTGCACTGTTCAACACAGAGAATGGTACAGTGTCCCTTCCACCTCAGAAAGTGGCGTCTATTATTCATCAGATGAAGAGTGTGAGTGCGAGACTCCATCTGACCGCCTCGAAGTGTCTGAGCCTGATAGGCCGGATGTCGTCATGTATCCCCATGGTCCCATTGGCATTTGAGATATTTCCAACTGGAATTCTTGAGGCAGTGGAACAAACGATATCTATCTCAACCTATACATCTGACGACCCTGATGCTCAGAAGTCTTCATTGGTGGATGAAGAAACACACGCTGATGAAATCACGTCCGCTAGGGCATGTAAACTGGATCACAATTACCACCGATGCCAGTTCAGCAGGTTGGGGAGCACACTGCAACCAGATCTCAGTGCAGGGGAGATGGTCCTTCAGTGCGACGGGCTTGGTGTCGAATATCCTGGAGATCCGGGCAGCCTACCGTGCATTACTAGCCCTAGAATTCGAGATCACAGGGAGACCAGTCCTTCTACGGATGGACAACAAAGCCGCTGTATCTTATATACACCGTCAAGGAGGGACGCACAGCAGGTCCCTGCTGAGGGAGGTGGAGCCCATTATCCTCTGGGCGGAAAGAAACCTAAAGGACCTAAGGGCAATCTACCTACCAGGTCATCTCAACTCAAGAGCCGACCTCCTATCTCGCAGGTTCATAGATGCCAACGAGTGGTCTCTACACCCAAGAATCTTCAACTGGATAGTGAGCCAGTGGGGGCTCCCCGAACTGGACCTATTTGCAACTGCATGCAATTCCAAGCTTCCAAGGTTCATCTCGAGGCTACCACATCCCCAAGCGGAAGCAATAGATGCTCTCTCAGCCCCATGGGCATGCAAACTGGCCTATGCATTCCCTCCACGGCCCCTCATTCCAAAACTCCTGGCGAGGATCATGATAGAGTCCACAACAGTAATAACGGTTCTACCATACTGGCCGAGACGCCCTTGGTTTCCTACGGCAATGTACCTGAGTACTCAGTCGCCGGTCAAGGTTCCGCTGATACCCTTCCTCCTCGCTCAGGGATGTCACACCCATCCAGATCCAGGCAGGCTGAACCTTCACATCTGGCTGCTGAAAGGCAAAGGTTTGAATCACTAGGATGTTCCAACGAGGTTATCGCAACCCTTCTCAGGGCTAGAAAGCCTTCCACAAACAGTATATACGATAGGGTGTGGAACAAGTTCAAGGCCTTCATGATTAGCAGAAGCTGCGATCCAGATTCTCCATCATCCTCGCAAATGCTTGAATTTTTGCAGGCAGGCCTGGATGTGGGTCTTGCTATGAGTACATTAAAAGTACAGGTAGCAGCAATTTCAACAGCAACCAGCAGAAGGTGGGCAGAGGACCCATTAATAATCCAATTTTTTAAGGCAGTCAGAAAGATCCGACCACCAACTAAACAGGCTTTTCCCACCTGGGACCTCGCTATCATCCTAGAGGCCTTAGCCAGCCCACCTTTTGCTCCTTCGGACTCGGCATCACTTTGGAATTTAACCTTGAAGCTTACCTTCTTGATAGCCATAACCTCTGGCAGACGGGTTTCAGAGCTCCAAGCTCTGGGGGCGGATGATAACCATATCATATTCTACCATGACAGAGTGGAACTGAGAACAGTACGAGGGTTTATCCCCAAGGTCACGTCATCTTTGGCCATGTCGGAAACCCTGGGCTCTCCCAACGTTTCTAGAACAGGAATCAGGTTCTCTTCATGAACTGGACATTGCCTCCACCCTAAAATGCTATCTCAGGGTCACGGCACCTTTCAGAGACTCTACCAAATTGCTCATAATCCCCTGGGGGAAGAACAAAGGCAAGGAGGCGTCAGCAAGAACAATTGCCTCATGGATTGTTAAGCTTATCCACAAGGCGTACAGGGCAAAGGGTCTGGACCCCCCTTTGATGGTCAGGGCACACTCCACTAGGGCGGTCTCTGCCTCTTGGGCGGCAAGAGCGAACGTGGCAATCGAAACTATTTGTAGGGCAGCGACCTGGTCGTCCCAACATACTTTTCTGAAGCATTACCGAGTAGACCCGGGAGCTCTCTCATCGGTAGAATTCGGCAGACAGGCGATCAAATCAGCCGTTGCTTCCTCTAATTATTGATAATAATAATAATAATAATTCCTTTGAAATAAACCTCCTAAGCATCATCCCACCCGTCTCAGCTAGTTATTTGTCACAGGTATGCTGCCATGGAGGCACCAGGAAAACGGAAAATTGTATCATACTTACCAGTAATTTTCCTTTCCTGGTGCCTATCCATGGCAGCATACGCTCCCACCCTCGGTATTCTATATTACGGAGAATGTGGGGGCGGTGCTAACCAACTCTTTTATAATATTCACTAGTCCTGAGGGAGGAGCCAAGGCGGAGCTTGTCACAGGTATGCTGCCATGGATAGGCACCAGGAAAGGAAAATTACTGGTAAGTATGATACAATTTTCAGTTTTTTGGGCTTTATAAATGCATTTATTGCTGAAGAAGCTTCTATACACAGTACACACTTTACAGGTGGGACCCCCAGGCACTATATTGAAAGTATTTTTTTATTTTTATACTTTTTACTTTAAGCATCAATAAATCACTGCCCATTTAAAAATTATGTTTTTTACAAACTTTTTTTGTTGACCCAGACCCCCATAACCATTGTATGCCCAATTTCTTGCATATAAGCCTTCAAAATGGGAACTTTTGATTTTTCACGGTCGGGTCCCAAAGACTTCGATGGGGTTCGTTATTCGGTTCCGAACTTTTGCAATATTCTTTTTCTTGTCTCTTTACTTCTTGTTTCTTTCAACTTTCTTCTTCTTTCTTTCTTTCTTTCTTTCTTTCTTTCTTTCTTCTTCTTCTTTTTCCTCTCTTCTTCCTTCTTCCATCTTCCTCCTTTCTTCCGTCTTGTTCATCCTTTCTTTCGTCTTGTTCCTCCTTTCTTCCGTTTTCTTCCTTCTTTCTTCTGTCTTCTTCCTTCCGTCTTCTTCCTTTTTTCTTCCTTTTTTTTTCTTCTTCCTTCTTTGTCTGTCTTATAATTCCTTCTTTCTTTCGTCTTCTTTCTTCCGTCTTTCTTCTTTCGACTTTCTTTTTCCATCTTTCTTCTTTTTTCTTTCTTTGTCTTCGTCCTTCCTTCCTTCTTTCTTCTGTCTATCCACAAGGCATGAGGTTCTTGTGTAGCTCAGTTCCAGGTCTTCTCAGCTTCAGGACAATTACTTAAAGAGAAAAATATTGCGCTTGTTACAGTGAAAAAAGAAAGCAGCGATCAAAAATTGTTATACCACACAAACAGATATGCAAAAAAGGGAAGAGATCGCGCTAAAGCTATTAGCGCGATCTCTTCCCTTCAGGACAATTACTCAAGGCACATAGGGCCAGATTCACGTAAGAGGGCGCATCTTTTGGTCGGCGTAGCGCATCTCATTTGCGCTACGCCGACGTAACATAGTGAGGCAAGGCCAGTATTCACAAAACACTTGCTCCGTAAGTTACGTCGGCGTAGCGTAAATGGGCCGGCGTAAGCCCGCCTAATTCAAAGTAGGAAGGTAGTGGGCGTGCTACATTTAAATTAACCGTGACCCCATGTAAATGAAGGGCCGTTCGTACGGCGCATGTGCGCGCATGCTCAGAATCACGTCGCATATACTCCCTAAGATACGTCGGCTCAATGCTTTCGACGTGAACGTAACCTATGCCCAACCCCATTCACGTACTACTTATGCGAACGACGTAAAATCCGAGGGCTGTTCCGTCGTCCATACCTTTGCATGGGTTGCGAAACCTATTGAGGTGTTTTATCTTTACGCCGGATGTACGCCTTACGTAAATGGCGTAGCTCACTGCGACGGGCGCAAGTACTTCGTGAATCGGCGTATCTAGCTCATTTACATATTCAACGCGTAAATCAATGAAAGCGCCCCTAGCGGCCAGCGTAAATATGCACCCAAGATACGATGGCGTAGGAGACTTACGTCGGTCGTAGGAAGCCAGAATTCAGGCGTATCTTATTACAAGAATAAGGCGAATAGATACGACGGCGCATCCATGGACTTACGCTGCGTATATGAAGATACGTCGGTGTAAGTCTCTGTGAATCCGGCCCATAGTCTCCAGGTGTACATCCTGAAGGTGAGCAAAAATTTCCAGGCCCTGGGGCTACACAGGATTGACAGTTGCTGGATAGGGTTCAACTCCAGGAACACACAGCTACCATTAAAATAGTACGCCACAATATGTGAGGTTCTTGTGTAGCTCAGTTCCAGATATCCATTCTCTAGGCACACAACCTGCAGAGGGCCAAACCCTCCATGCCCTGGGGCCTTACAACAGACATTTAGCATGTTAACTGAGATTTAATTATTTCCTCATTGTGTATCCTTCCTCTTGTTCATTTAGCTAATAAACCTGTCATTGTCCTCAAGCATATTGTTGGCAGATTAAAAATAAATTATTATTTGCAAAGTGCTTCGACAAATGCTTATAGAGAGTCTAAAGAATATACTGTTAAAACTCAACTCCAAGCCGGTCCGCCGGAAGAGAAAAAAACAAACAATGCAGTGGGGCCTCCTCGTGCTTCAAGAGTTAAATGCTAGGCAGAGGCCTAACCAGAACCTTCAGGACCCCAGGGCAAGAAACGATGAAGGGTTTCCCTGACCCAGGGCCAGGGCCCTTCCCTCCAAACCTAGGGCCCTTCTCTCAGGGTCAGGGACCCTTTTCACTGATCCCAGGGCCCTTTATTATGGTCCCACAGAGGGACCTTTTCACATGTTCCGAAGTGGGCCCCATTTCTGCCACCTTGAGGCCCCTTCACGGTGGCGGAATGCCAGGGCCCAGTCGCAAGTATAACTTTTTCCATCCTGGTAGTTCCCCCGCAGGGTGCAGGGGAAGATGAGAAGGCTATATATCTTATCCTTGCTCTAGCCAACTTAAACTCTCCTTAAAGTGCTCTGGGCTGGGGGCAAGCCCTTCAGCAT
This sequence comes from Rana temporaria, assembly GCF_905171775.1. Lineage (NCBI taxonomy): Eukaryota > Metazoa > Chordata > Amphibia > Anura > Ranidae > Rana > Rana temporaria. The sequence continues at coordinate 20,225,975 of NC_053497.1, forward strand.
CATCATCTTATTAAACAAAGCAAACAAGCCCTACGTGGGTACTCACATTTAAAAGGTGCGCCTAGTGCACCACTCTATAATAAGCGATGAACGAATGTATACCAATCTAGTATTGGGGTGATATGAGCCTCCTCCTAAGCAGGCAAACTGCCTATCGTACCATCCTGTCCCCTCCCCAATGTGTGTCGATACCGGGATGACGTATCAGTACGTCATCCTGGTATCGACACGCGTTGGGGAAGGGGACAGGACGGCGCGATAGGCAGCTACCGTTATTACATTTTACTAAGCATCTGGTGAGTGGAGGCTCGCAGGACCCTTCTCTATTTTAATGCAACTGTTGTATTCTTTTTTTTTTTATCAATCATTTGCTTGGCTTGATATCGGCCTCCTGCACTTCCTGTGCAGCAGAGTTTAGATTGGGGGAGGGAGAAGCAGCAAAAAGAGGCCAACTAATTGTGCTGCAATGCTCATGTATTAACAGGGCATATGCTGATAGAAGGAGAGAGCAGTCAGTCTTCTACTTCTCCTTTCACCGTCCAATCACAAGCTGGGAGAGGAACAAGACCTGTAATACGCGGGTACACACAACCATTTTTAATGGTCTAGAAAAAACAATTTTTTCAACCCGATTATTGTTAAACCGGCCTTGCCTACACACGATCGTGAAAGAAAAAATGCTGTAGCAAAGCGCGGTGACGTACAACACGTACGACGGCACTATAAAGGGGAAGTTCAGTTTTGGATGGCGCCACCCTTGGGGCTGCTTTTGCTGATTTCGTGTTAGTAAAAGTTTGGTGAGAGACGATTCACGCTTTTCAGTCTTCGTGCTTTTCAGTCTGTTACAGCGTGATGAATGTGCTTACTCCATTACGAACGCTAGTTTTACCAGAACGAGTGCTCCCGTCTTATAACTTGCTTCTGAGCATGCGCGTTTTTTTCACGTCGTTAAAGCCCACACACGACCATTTTTTACGACATTAAAAACGACGTGAAAATTTAGAGCATGTTCTAAATTTGTAATGCCCATTTTTTACGTTGTGAAAAATGCTCTGGAGCCCACACACACAATCGTTTTTAATGACATTAAAAAAATGTACTTTTTGACATCCCGAAAAACGGTCATGTGTACGCGGCATAAGTGTTATTTAACTGCAGAGGAGAAAAAAATGGTTATATGTCGTGTGGCAGAACTGTGTTAATCCAGGACTGGATGTACAGAAATACAACTCCTTTGGCAGGTGACTAGGTGTTTTATCTGTGTATTTGACGGTTTGCCTAGAGTTCAGCTTTAATTCTGTAAACTACACTACTTATCTAAATTAATGTCCATAATTACATTTTTTCCCCCTAAATAGCTTCCTTTACCTTAGTGAAGTCCTCCTTCACTTACCTCATCCTTCTATTTTGCTTTTGAATGTCCTTATTTCATCTGAGAAAGAGGAGAGGTTCCCCCAGGGTGGGGCTTTAACGGTAACAATGATAAGAAAAAGTATGAGGTATAGTAAAATTTAAGTGGTGATGGGTACGTGTTTAATGTAACGTGTAGATTTTTAATTTTTGCCTTCCCTTCTGATATATGAATACATGTTAATCTGCTTTACGATATATGAATACATGTTAATTTGCTTTATCATAATCTTTTACTGCATACAGTATAACTGTCGCATGGACTCCGGCCCCTGAAGAAGGGACTGAAATCCTGAAACTCGTAGGGCCTGAACTCATCCCTGCGGATATACGCACCACTTAGTGACGTACCTTGTTTTTACAATAATGTGTTGCTTATCATAATTTTTGCTTTGTATTCTTTCATAATAAATTTTACTATACCTCATACTTTTTCTTATCATTGTTACCGTTAAAGCCCCACCCTGGGGGAACCTCTCCTCTTTCCTAGCTTAACCAGGGGTGTTGGTAACGCCAAAGGGTCTTCCATCATAAAATACTTCTTCCTTTCAGTTTTATTTCATCTGAGAAATCCTCACTTCCTGTTCTTCTGTCGGTAACTCCACACAGTAATGCAAGGCTTTCTCCCTGGTGTGGAGTGTCGTGCTCGCCCCCTCGCTTGAACTACAGGAGAGTCAGGATGCCCACTAACACACAGCTCCTTTCTCTATCTGCAACGTAGAGAACATCCTGACTCTCTTGTAGTCCAAGGGAGGGGGCGAGCACGACACTCCACACCAGGGAGAAAGCCTTGCATTACTGTGTGGAGTTACAGACAGAAGAACAGGAAGTGAGGATTTCTCAGAAGAAATAAGGACATTTAAAAGCAAAATGGAAGGATGAGGTAAGTGAAGGAGGACTGCACTAAGGTAAAGGAAGCTGTTTAGGGAAAAAAAAATTCCTTTACAACCCCTTGTGCCTGTGCACAGCCGCTATACGTCGGCAGAAGGCTGTGCACAGGCACTTAACTGTACGTTGCCTTTAAGAGCCCAGCCGCTGAGTCACGAGCGCGCCGTCTGGTGGCACACTCGCGACCCGGTCCGAAGCTCCGTGACCGTGCCCATGGGACCCGATCGCCGCCGGTTTCCCGCGATCGGTCACATGAGCTGAAGAACGGGGAGAGGTGAGTGTAAACACACCTTCCCCGTTCTTCTGTGTGACAGTGACACTGATCGTCTGTTCCCTGATATAGGGAATGACGATCAGTGACGTCACGCCTACAGCCACGCCCCCCTACAGTAAGAATCACTCCCTTAGGACACACTTAACCCCTTAGCGCCCCCTAGTGGTTAACCCCTTCACTGCCATTGTCATTTTTACAGTAATCAGTAATCTTGGATATGTTTAAGCGTATCTCTGTTTGAGCATACGCATAACGTCGATAAGCTGGCCTAACTCTTACTGAATCTACCTACTTATTTTTTACTTTTTGCTATAATAAATATCCCCAAAAAAGATATAAAAAACATTTGTTTTCCTCAGTTTAGGCCGATACGTATTCTTCTACCTATTTTTGGTAAAATCACAATAAGCGTTTATCGATTGGTTTGCGCAAAATTTATAGCATTTACACAATGGGGGATAGTTTTATGGCATTTTTATTAATCATTTATTTTTTACTAGTAATGGCGGCGATCAGCGTTTTTTTTGTGACTGCGACATTATGGCCGACACATCGGACACTTTTGACACATTTTTGGAGATTAGAAATTTTTACGTTGTTTGCGTAAGTCGTCCGCGAATAGCGATTTACGTCGTTTACGTCCACGTCAAAATCAATAGGCCCGTGCGGCGTACTTAGCCGCAATGCACACTGGGAACTGTAGGCGCCCGGCGCATGCGCAGTGATAAAAAAGCGTCAAAAACTTAAGGTCAAGCCTTGTTAACATAAAACACGCCCCCTTACACACATTTGAATTCGGCGCCCTTACGCCCGCTTTAGGCTACGCCGCCGTAACATAGCAGGCAAGTACATTGTGAATCATGTACTTGCCTAGCTAACTTACGGCGGCGTAGCCTAAACACGCTAAGCTACGCTGCCACAAGTTTAGGCATCTGTACGTGAATCTACCTTTTTTTTTTCAAAATTGTCGCTCTATTTTTGTTTATAGCGCAAAAAATAAAAACCACAGAGGTGATCAAATACCACCAAAAGAAAGCTCTATTTGTGAGAAAAAAAAGGACGCCAATTTTGTTTGGGAGCCACGTCGCACGACCGCGCAATTGTCAGTTAAAGCGACGCAGTGCGGAATCGCAAAAAGGGGCAAGGTCCTTAACCTGCATATTGGTCCGGGGGTTAAGTGGTTAATGTCTGTATATTCCAAATACAGGTTCTCCAATCTGTAAAGTTCAAAAGGCTCCACCACAATGAGCCACAAAAACAGAAATTGTGTGATACCGTCTTTTTATTGAGATTACTTACAGGGTAAAATCTTGGTGTAAACAGGCAGGTATACACGCCGCTTAAGGGGAGGCAGCGGTCGGGCTTGTCACTGAGAGCGATACAATCCACGGCATGCGTCTCAGCTGTTTCAATTGGAAAACAATACAGCTCCGATGTCAGATGTGCTGTCTCAATTTTCTATGCATTTCGCGATCCTCGAGTCATCAGGGAAAGGGCCATTTTCCCGATGACGCGAGGATCGCGAAATGCATAGAAAATTGACACAGCATGTTTTGTGGCTCATTGTGGTGGAGCCTTTTGAACTTTTCCCAGACTCCCAGGCGCAATCGCCACCGGGCACGCGCGATCGCTCGTTACAGAGCGGGGACCGGGAGCTGTGGGTGTAAACACACAGCTCCCGGTCCTGTCAGGGAGAGAAATGCTGATCTTCTGTTCATACAATGTATGAACAGCGATCTGTCATTTCCCCATGTCAGTCCCACCCCCCCTACTGTTAGAACACACCCAGGGAACATACTTAACCCCTTCCCCACCCCCTAGTGTTAACCCCTTCACTGCCAGTGGCATTTCTATAGTAATCCAATGCATTTTTATAGCACTGATCGCTATAAAAATGCCAATGGTCCCAAAAATGTGTCAAAAGTGTCCGAAGTGTCCGCCTACCGAAGTGTCGCAGTACCGAAAAAAAATCGCTGATCGCCGCCATTACTAGTAAAAAAAATATATTAATAATAATGCCATAACAATACCCCCTATTTTGTAAACGCTATAACTTTTGCGCAAACCAATCAATAAACGCTTATTGCGATTTTTTTTTTACGAAAAAATATGTAGAAGAAAACGTATCGGCCTAAACTGAGGAAAATAAATTGAATGAGGAATACTACATTTTGGGACTTTAAGATGAAGCACACTGAGGAAAATGAATGTTTTTTTTTATATATTTTTGGGGGATATATATTATAGCAAAAAGTAAAAAATATAAAACAAATTCAAAATTGTCGCTCTATTTTTGTTTTTAGTGCAAAAACTAAAAACCGCAGAGGTGATCAAATACCACCAAAAGAAAGCTCTATTTGTGGGGAAAAAAGGACGCCAATTTTGTTTGGGAGCCACGTCGCACGACCGCGCAATTGTCAGTTAAAGCGACGCAGTGCCGAATCGCAAAAAGTGCTCTGGTCTTTGACCAGCTATATGGTCCGGGGGTTAAGCGGTTAAAGTGGATGTAAAGCCCCTCTCATCCTTTCTAAACTACTGCCATAGTGCTGATCTATAAGGATATAGATGCCTCCTGCATGTATCCTCACCTGTCACGTACCTGGTGGCTGAGCCCGATGTGCAGGGAGCCGCTACTCTTACTCCTCTGATCCCGGGACCTCTGGTAGAACAGAGAGGGAGTTCGGGAATGCAGAGTTGCACAAGCGCCTGGTGTAACGCTGGAGCTGAGTGAGGCTTCCGTGGTCTCCGGAGATGCAAAGGTGCAGACTGAACGGCTTGCAGACTGGAGGCAGAGGCACTGGAAGCGGAGAGCTGCAGCAACGGGGGAGGTGTACCGTAGTACAGACACAAACAAGTCCCAACAGGCCGGGTCATACACTGGCTGGCGGATCAGGTACAGGTACGGAGGGCAGAGGCAGAGTCGTGGTTCAGGCCGGGTCAGCAACAGGCGGGCAGCAGACGAATCAGAGGGTGAGGCAGAAGAGTAGTCACAACAAGCCGAAGTCAGAGCAGGCAGAAGACGGGAGCAATCAGGAACAAGCCGGGTCTCAGGAACAGGATTAATAGTGGTAAACGGTTAACAGGTGGGTCTCACGGAACGATGTAGATCGAACAGTAAGGCCGCGTACACACGGGCAAACATGTACGATGAAAGCGGTCCGCCGGACCGTTTTCACCGTACATGTCTGCCCGGGGATTTCTGTACGATGGCTGTACTAACCATCGTACAGAAATCCACGCGTAAACAATACGCGGGGCGTGTCCGAGACGTCGCCGCGGCGACGTGGGCGGGCCTGCCAGTTAAAGGCTTCCACGCATGCGTCAAAGTCATTCGACGCATGCGAGGGATGGCGGGCGCTCGGACATGTACGGTAGGTCTGTACAGACGACCGAACATGTCCGAGCGGACAGGATTCCAGCGCGCTGTTTTAAAACAAGTCCAGAAAAATTTGCCCGCTGGGAAAAGGCCCGGCGGGCAAATGTTTGCTGGAATCCTGTCCGCTCGGGCCTACACACGACCGAACATGTCTGCTGAAACTGGTCCGCGGACCAGTTTCAGCAGACATGTTCGGTCGTCTGTACGGCCCACAAGAGGCCCCAGTTTCAGATCCCTTAAATGTCCAAATTTGGCGCCAGAATGGCATCTGCACGTGCCCGTGCACCGCTGCCGCTGGTGCGCGTGCTGGCACGCGTTACAGTGCCGCGATTGCACATGCACGCCGATGCGCCGTTACCGCAATTGTGCACTGCTGCCGCCATCTGGTGGACAGAGTTGTTCATGACATTACCTGTCAAATGTCTCCCCTCTGTCTCTTAAAAGGAACTGAAAAACTGCAGATTCTGTGGGTGGGTCTGTTGTCTGGAGCTCTGTGGGTGGAGTCGTGATGTCAGTAGACTCCCTGCCCACCTCTACACTCCCCTTTTCCTATGTATTCCTTACACTAAATTCTGCTATGATCACTAACATCCAGTCAAATCCAGAAAAGTAACCACATGACTTCAGAAAAGGAGTGGGGGTGGGAATTAAAAAATAATGCCTGTCTCCAGGCTAGTGCATGAGATATGTAAATAACCTGTCACTCACAGCAAGGGGGCGGAACGGACTAAGGTTTTTCTCTGTAAGTTTTATTTTACTGAACAATAAAAGAGGATTGCTCAGAGCTGGATTAACTCTGTGTGGCAAGACTGGGCACAGATGATAGGAAATCTTATACTCTACATTGTGACATCAAAAAAATAAACACAAATTTTCGGGTTTACATCCACTTTAATTTTACACTTGTTGCGCCATTTTTCATTGCTTTCACTGTATATTAGTTTTCACAATTTTTTGGAGCTGCACTTGTTGTAAATAGCATTTAGGTTATTGGCGCTACATCCTATATTTCTATTATTCACACTACTTATCTGTATCTTCATTTGGCTCTGATAAATTACATTCTTGGAGCGTTTTAGTAACTTTCATATTCAATCCAAAGTATTTTGCAAGTGTGACAGTATGATGAATGAGGTTGTTAATGGTAAAGGAGCTTTAAACAAACAAACAGTAAATAATGTGACTGATGGACAATGTTGGCTTATTTCTGCAGATCCGTGATTCTGAAAATCATTCCCAAATTGTCTCAAATATTAGTAGAAGACAAATGAATGTACCGTATTTATTGGCGTATACCGCGCACTTTTTTGCCCTGAAAATCAGGGCAAAATCGTGGGTGCGCGGTATACGCCGATACCCGCGCCGAGTTTGAATACTGCGCCGACATATACCGAGCGCAGTACACTCGTGTATTGTCGGGCAGTCTCGGGTCCTCTCGCGCTGACGTCCTGGACGTACAGGACGTCAGCGCGAGAGTTGCCGAGCCTGCCCGACGATACACGAGTGTACTGCGCTCTGTATATGTCAGAGCAGTATTCAAACTCGGCGTGGGAAACGAGCGGGGAGGACGCCGCAGACGGACGCCGGACCCGACGAAGAGGACACCCGAAGCCGCAGACAGACGCCGGACCCGACGAGACCGCCGATGGACGCCGCTCAAGACACCAAAACTGTAAGTACAAAAAAACTTTTTTCCACAGGAATTCGTGGCAACTTTAGGGTTGCGCGCTATACGCGGGAGCGCGCTATACCCCGATAAATACGGGTATTTTACTAGATATGTAATTAATTATAAATACAAGGTCATATTTTTCAGATGGAATGTTTAATCCGAATTACACAATGGGGAATGTGATTTATAAAGAATGGGGTATTGGCGCTACCTCCCACTCGTGATCAAATTGATCTAGTGAAAATGAATTCTAAATAAACATCATCGCGAGTAAATCCTCTAAAGTTACCAAAAAAATGCAACAATCTTTGTTGCTGATGCTCACAGGTGCACTGTCACGTGTAGCAACCGTGATAATCTGATTAATAATAAGTGCAACACAACTAACATATGATCCAAATGCAAGAAGATGTCCAAGGATGCACTGGAAACAGTGGTAATCATTAACCACTTGAGAGCCGCGCTATAGACGAAACGTCCACAGCGCGGCTCTCAACTGCCGGGTGGACGTCCCTGGACGTCCTTTTATGTGCATTCCCCGCGCGTGCCGAAACACTGTGCCCGGCGCATGCCGGCTGAGATGCCGATGCGCGTGCCTGGCGGCCGCGGTGTCCGCCAGGTACCCATGATCGGCAGTGACAGCAGGGACGTGGAGCTCTGTGTGTAAACGCAGAGCTCCACGTCCTGTCAGGGAGAGAGGAGACCGATGCCGTGTCCCTTGTACATAGGGACACATTTCGGTCACCTCCCCCAGTCAGTCCCCTCCCCCCACACAGTTAGAACACACCCAGGGAATACATGTAACCCCTTCCTCACCCCCTAGGGTTAACCCCTTCCCTGCCAGTCACATTTATACAGTTACCAGTGCATTTTTATAGCACTGATCGCTGTATAAATGTGAATGGTCCCAAAATTGTGTCAAAAGTGTCCGATATGTCCGCCGCAATATCGCAGGCCTGACAAAAAAATCGCAGATCGCCACCATTAATAGTAAAAAAAAAAAAAAACTCATAAATCTATCCCCTATTTTGTAGGCGCTATAACTTTTGCGCAAACCAATCAATATACGCTTATTGCGATTTTTTTAACAAAAATTTGTAGAAGAATACGTATCGGCCTAAACTGAGGAAAAAATATATATCTAAAAAAAATAATTGGGATATTATTATCACAAAAAGTAAAAAATATTGTGTTTTTTTTTTCTTCCAAATTTTCTGTCTTTTTTTGTTTATAGCGCAAAAAATAAAAATCGCAGAGATGATCAAATACCACCAAAAGAAAACTCTATTTGTGGGAACAAAATGATAAAAATATAATTTGGGTACGGTGTTGTATGACCGTGCAATTGTCATACAAAATGCGTCGTCCGTGAATGGGGCTGGACGTAATTTACGTCCACGTCAAAACCAATACGTATTAGGAGCAATACACACTGGGAGATTTCAGATGGATTGCTTAATCCGAATACGTATTAGGAGCAATACACACTGGGAGATTTCCACGGACGGCGCATGCGCCGTTCGTGAAAAACGTCAATCACGTCGGGTCATGGTTATTTTACATAACACACGTCCCCCTGTTCCAAATTTGAATTAGGCGGGCTTACGCTGACCGATTTACGCTACGCCGCCACAACTTACGGAGCAAGTGCTTTGAGAATACAGCACTTGCCCGTCTAAGTTGCGGAGGCGTAACGTAAATCGGATACGTTACGCCGCCGCAAAGATACGCCGCTGTACGAGAATCTGGCCCATTGTGGCCGCTGGCAATGCACAGGTCCCTTTATGCTCCTGGATACATGTATAGAGCCATGGCAGGTCCTCTTTATACATGTATAGAAACATGACAGGTCCTCTTTATACTTCTTTATACATGTAAAGAGCCATGGCAGGTCCTTTTATACTCCTATATACATGTATAGGGCCATGGCAGGTCCTTTTATACTCCTATATGCATGTATAGAGCCATGACAGGTCCTCTTTATACTTCTTTATACATGTAAAGAGCCATGGCAGGTCCTTTTATATTCCTATATACATGTATAGAGCCATGACGTGTCCCCTTTAGTTATCATGATATAAAATAATGAATGTGGGGGCCTTTTTGATGGGCGTGATTTTTTTTTGGGGGGGCAGCATTTCATTCTTGGTCCCAGGCAGCACAATGTCTTGGGCCGGCACTGTGTGCGTGTAAAGGCAGGCGTCACAATACTTTTGGTAATGTAGTGTGTATATATAGAAGATTTTCATTTATAATTATTTTCTTTGTATTTTTCTCTATGTATATTATGTAGATTGTATGTAGATTTTTATTTACAACAATTTTTATGATTTTCTATATATATTTACTTTATATATACACGGACCGTTTTAATCATTTATTAAGTAAAACAATTATTATTAAGTAAAATATTTAAAAATAAAATATATATTTTTGATACATATGTTTTACATCTTTCTAGTCACAGTTCACATCCCTACTGAACCCTCGGCAGTGAAAGGATTATATGTATACAATACGTACTAAAAATTTCCTTGATTACTAGGAAAGTTTTATTGCAAGAAAAATGATCCTTCGTCTTCCATTCTTATCAGCCCATGTCTGTACAGATGTAATCATGCCATATGTATGTAAATCCTTTGTACCAGGGCTGTATTAATTTTCTAGTAAAGACCTTGGCTCGGCCAAATACATCTGTGTGCTTTTGTACATCAGAACACCTGTCCTGCAAGGACCACTGAAACCCGACCATCCAAACTGAGCGTGACATGTTGGAGGATCAGCGGAGACCTATCATATTGGGATACAGTCCAAGGGCAAAGTTCTAGAAAGGTAAACTGCTTGTAGAAGGCCCTGAGTGTGTTATTGCAATCATCTGATAGAGCAATTTATTATCGTTTACCTTTGTTTTATTAATAAACATATGGGCCTGGATTCAGAAACAATTTACGTTGGCGGATCTATTGATACGCCGCGTAAATTCTAGCATGTGCCGGCGTATCTTCTTTCTGTATTCAGAAAGCAAGATACGCCGAAATTTGGCTAAGATACGACTGACGTAAGTCTCTTACGCCGTCGTATCTTAGTTGCATATTTACGCTGGCCGCTAGGTGGCGCTTCAGGAGATTTACGCATAGAATATGCAAATTAGGTAGATACGCCGATTCAGAAACGTACGTCCATACTTAACATTGGCTACGCCTCATATAGCAGGGGTAACTTTACGCCGGAAAAAGCCTTGCGTAAACAACGTAAAAAAATGCGCCGGGCAGACGTACGTTTCTGAATCAGGGTATCTACCTAATTTGCATATTCTACGAGTAAATCTCCGGAAGCGCCACCTAGCGGCCAGCGTAAATATGCAACTAAGATACGACGACGTAAGAGACTTACGTCAGTCGTATCTTAGCCAAATTTCGGCGTATCTTGCTTTCTGAATACAGAAAGAAGATACGCCGGCGCATGCTAGAATTTACGCGTTCGTTAAAAACGTCATTTACGTAGGGTCACACTGAATTAACATAAAACACGCCCACATCTTCCTATTTTGAATTAGGCGGGCTTACGCCGGCCCTCATACGCTACGCCGCCGCAACTTAGGGCGCAGGTTCTTTCTGAATACAGAACCTGCCTCACTAGGTTACGGCGGCGTAGCGTATCTGAGATACGCTACGCCCGCACAAAGTAATGCCGGGCTTTCTGAATCCGGGCCATGTTTTTCAAATGTTTCTATGTTTTATAACCTAAATTCAATTTACTGTACTTTCCTAAAATATACTTTTATGTAGCCATGCCCCCGTAGGGGTTGCTGAATGTAGTGGTTCACCTGTCACCCTGCCCAGCCAGACATTCATCGCTCAGTCACTCGGAAAGATAGAACTGTCCGTAAGGTCTGTTTTTTTTTTTGTTTAGATTGAACTTGGATGGGAAATTATGGGATGCCCAGGAATATTCATTGCAATTTGGGACTTCTTAACCACTTAATGACCGCCTCCTGCACATATACGTCGTCAGAATGGCACGGCTGGGCACAGGCACGTACCTATACGTTGTAAACACACCTTCCCCGTTCTTGTGTGTGGCAGTGACACTGATCGTCTGTTCCCTGATATAGGGAATGACCGGGGCTTTTTTTCTCAAATAATAGGTGCTGGATCTTAACCCCAACCCCACAAAACCCCTCCCCTAGACACACCCTCCAAATCACATCAAATAGTGGATGTGGTCAGATAAATTTCACGAACAGTTATAAAGGGGAATTAAATACCAGGATTGCATTACATACAGAGTGCAGAGCTGTCACTTGTAAACACAGAAACCAGACTTCTGTGTTTACAAGTGACTGTTGTGAGCAGGCACCAAAGGGTCCGAGCCATAGGTGGTGGAACCGAGAAATGTGCCAAGCTAGTTTGTGTCTGTCAGTCCCTTCCAGTATCTTCTAGAAAGAGGAGGGAGGCGACAGTGATGCTATCTGTGAGTCACCTAGCCCTGTCCTAGGCCACTCCCAGCCCAAAATGAAAAGAAACATGCCTAGCCACGAGCTAGGCCTGCCTAAATTTTACTCACACTAGCACCTACCTAACTAGAGGGTGCTACATATATGGCCAAGAGGTTGTGGATACCTGACCTTCACAGCTACCTATATGGCTAAGAGGGTGTGGGCACCTAACCATCACACCTACCATGTTTCCCTAAGCGACATTCTTGTCCCAGTCTGCTTGCACTGTCTGTGGAGGTTGGGCTGGTGAGACTACCACGAGCAGGGGTTCCCCGCAGCATCCACAGACGATCCAAGGCGTCAGATGCGTGGCCAGACCAGAACACTTCCCGAAGATTAGTCCCAAAGCCTCATAGCCTCCAGCCGTGTACAGGGCAAGACTACCCTTAGGTGTATACCACATAGTCAGAACAGTTTTTGGTTCGCTCAGACCAATGCCAACACCTGGAGCATACATCTTCCAATCCGCTATTGCACTTCCAAACTGCTCCATCTTCTCCAGACCACAACAAGGCACACGTGGCAGCACTTCCTTATCCTCCTCTGCAGAGCGAGGACTCCTCCACCTGCCAACGGATTGGTGTGGATACTTTCTGAAAACTTCAGCGCCCACTCATTTTCTTCTGCAGCATGCCAAATCTGTAATGGAGTCTGTTTTAGCCCTAGCAGCACTGGTGAGAAGTGACTGGTACACTCCCATGAGAAATGATACTAGTTGGTTCTTCCCCATATTGTTGGGATGCATAATAACACAGTCTATAAGAAGTAAAGATGTTACTTGCCACTTTTCCAAGAAGCAAGACGAAATCCCGATGTAGTTGTAGCCAGTTGCCATGGGCGACTGCTGCGAGGATAACGCCTTTGCCCCACGTTGGGCGCCAAATGTAGCCAAGTCAAGCTTAAGGCCTAATAGTGACCTCCAGAGTTAGGGACAGCCAACATCCTTCTGTGTAGAGTGGGTTAAAAGGCATGGTGGGTGTGATGCAAGGTGGATTAATGGGTGCCAGACACTTCTTCAATGCAAAAGATTTATTGTCTCTTAAACAGAACTGTGGGAGAGAGGGTTGGGGTCAGGACACCCTTAAGTAGATGCAATGTTAATTGGCAGACTCCGAGACTCCAAGACTTCTATAGACAGACAGCAGGGAAAGGCATCTAGCTAGACACCTCATCTGCATGAGTATGACCGCTGTTTCCTATGGCAACAATCGTCAAACAGTTTCTAACAAAGGTTGTAATTAACTCCTCTACTTCTTTTACAATCTCCTATTGTAGAACTTCACTCAACTGAGCTCCCAGTCTTTTACTTAGACTTGCTGATCCACTGCCACTGGAACCCCTGAGCTCTTCCAATCTTCTTACAAGGTATCTTCCTCAAGCGTCACCCCCCGCGTCCCTGCTGGGTCCCTAGCTTGGCACTCAAAGATACTCCTCCAGCATCACCCCCACTGACCTGCTTGGACCCTGGCTTGGCACACAATAATGCTCTGCAAGCGTAACCTCCACTGGCTGGGTCCCTGGCTTGACATCTGTTGAAGCTTTCCAATTCTTCACCGTCCCCGGTTAGTGAGAATACTGCTCTGGTACTTGCTTCAGCTACACACAGTGGTCCCCGGTAATAAGGCGGATGGCCCCTTAGTGGCAACAGCTTCCCCTTAACCTCAGACCACGATAGGTTCTCCAGCTGGCAGAACCGTTACTTCTGGTTGAAGTCCAGCTGCAGTCCCAACCCTACCCTGCTCTATAGCTTCTGGATAGACCCTGAGACAGTCTAGCAGCCAGATAACCCTGGAATAAGCCTTGGGTTTCTGGCCTAGCAGCCAGGCGCAATACGACACACGTCCACCCAGACAGCTGTCCAGGTGGCACAGAACCCCAATCACCTGACTCCACCCAAATAATTAGGCTCTCTCTGCCCATTGGCTGATACCCCCTATTCATTCCTAATCTGTCCTTGCAATGCCCTTGTCTTATCTATTGCCACCAGATACCCGGCCATCTAGTGACAGAAGAGAAAAGTGCAGCAATTTCAGAATTAGGGTGAAATCAATTGACTTCCTATCAATTGGCCAAGGCAACTATCACTTAAATTTACTAGCAAACTACCTAAACATCGAGGTGCTACATGTGGCTTTTTGTGATCTGTTAGCGTGCTTCACTTAGTCAGACAACTTCTATTTTTCTATTTATGTGATTTCTTGATTCAACAGGTCTGTCAGTAATCAGGTCTGGGTGAGGCAAGTGAAATTTAACTTGGCTTTCTAAAAAATTGTGGTTAATTACAGTTCATTCATGATTCAGCATGGGAGGGGGCAATTGCTTTTTTTTTTTAACTGCATCTTGGATTTACTCGGGTTATCTTTGTGTAATATTAAAATTTGTTTGAATCATTTAAGTGTGAGAAATATGCAAAAAAGAAAAAAAAAATTCAAGAAGGGGCAAATACTTTTTCACAGCACTGTGGCCCGGATTTACAAAGCACTTACGCCGACGTATCTCGAGATACTATGCGCCGTTGTATCTGTGCGCCGTGCCCACAATCTGTGATACGCCTAAAAATAGGCTTCCTACGACCGACGTAACTTGCCTACGCCGTCGTATCGTGGGCGCATATTTACGCTGGGCGCATTTTCCGCTCCCATTGATTTTCTATGCACATATGCAAATGAGGGAGATACGCCGATTCACGAACGTAGTTGCGCCCGGCGCATAAAATATGCGGTTTGCGTAAGTCGTACGTCCGGCGTAAAGTTTTTCCCCATATAGCAGGCGCAACTCATGCAAAGGTATGGACCAGGGAACACAGGCCGTCGTATCTTTTGTCGTTTACGTTGTACGTGATTATGACTAGGCGTAGGTTACGTTCACGTCGTAGGCAGTGATTCGACGTATCTTAGGCAGTTGTTTCAACGTGATTCTGAGCATGCGCACTGGGATGCGGCCACGGGACGGCGCATGCGCCGTTCATTTTAAGTACTTCTATGGCGCTTGGCCCATCATTTTGCATGGGGTCACGCCTCATTAGCATGGCTCACGCCCACTTCCACCTACGCTGGCTTATGCCGAGGAAACCCAGCGTATCTTTACGAGCGAGTGGGAGCAAGTGCTTTGTGAATCCAGTGCTTGCCTCTGTGCGCTGCGCCGGCGTAGCGTAAAAGAGATACGCTACGGCGGCATAAATATGCGCCGATGTATGTGAATCCGGGCCTGTATGTATAATGTATCTATTAGTAACATTGTGCCTATTAGTAATATATATAATACGCATACCTTCCAACTTTCTGAGATGGGAATGAGGGACACCTATCAGCAAAAGTATGCAGGCATAGGACACACCCCTTGCCACGCCCCCTTAAAGGGGAATTGTACAAAAAAAATAAGATTGGTTAAACCCACAAGTGCTTTTTTTACCACTACTATTTCTTTATATTGGCTTTTGGAATTTACAAATGCAGCAATTTAGAAATCAGATGAAAGTTTAGTGCTGGGAAACACTTAATAAAAAGTGCATTTTATATACATCTATAGTGATCATACCAAAATGAGGGACAAATGAGGAGAATAAGGGACAGAGGGACAGTGCTCGAAATCAGGGACAGTCCCTCGAAATCAGGGACAGTTGGGAGGTATGAATACGTATAAAAATAATGCTGTAATTATGCTCTCAGTTGCATGTTAAGCATTTATAAAAGAATGCCAGACACAAGTTGCTTGTAACAGCTCTACAGCAGATGGTGGTAGGAATTCTCTGTTTACATCAAAGTCCTCAGCCCCCCTTCACATCACATCTCCCCAATCATATCAGTGTCCACAGCCCCCCCCCCCCCCCCCCGTGCCCTCATAGTCCTACCCTACACTGCAGGGCAGAGCGTGGGCGGTGCAGCAGGTCTGGACGGAAGCTGGGAGCTGGCCAACTTCATTTTAAAAAACAGGTGGTTGATTTCTAGGCTCGCCCCACATTCTAGAAAGCAATCACCCTCTAACATGAAACGCTGGGCAGGTCCTGTTCCCCCCCCGCCCTGCTGTGAGGACAACAAGATCAGTGACTTTTACACTGAGATTTACAAAGGAAATTTTAAATTGCCAGAAAATGCCATTTTCCTTTTGTCTTCCATCAAAACAACAAATTGCACACTGACATCTGCAAAGCATACCTAAAATATGTGTGGGGCCTTTGGTGGGGACTGTGTACTTACATTTTTTTTTTTTTTTGTAGACGTCATTTGAAATTTAATTTGGCCGCAATTTAAACTGTATAATATTTTTTCTTTGTAAATGTCCCCCCTTCCAAAAAAGTACAAACTAGGCCCTTGGAGTCTGGTATGGATTTATGGATTTTAACCACTTGCCTACAGGGCACTTTCACCCCCTTCCTGCCCAGGCCAATTTTCAGCTTTCAGAGCTGTACGCTGTACCCATATGATATTTTTTCCCCACACAAATAGAGCTTAATTTTGGTGTTATTTAATTGCATAGGGTTTTTTTTTTTGCTAAACAAACTAATAACCAATAAAAATTTTGGTAGAATTTTTTTTTTTTTTTAGTTTCTGTTATAAAATGTTGTAAATAAGTAATTTTTCACTTTCACTGATGTGCACTGATGAGTCTGCACCAATGGGCACTCATGAGGAGGCACTAATATGCAGAACTAATAGGTGGCATGGATGGGCACTGATTGGCGGCATGGATGGGCACGGATAGCACTGATGAGCAGGCACTAATGGGCACTTAAAGGTAGCACTGACAGGCATCACTGATAGGCACTGATGGGCACTGAATGGCATCACCGATGGGCACTGACTGGCATCACTGATGGGTGCTGATGGGGCTGAACTGATAATCAGGGCCCCGATTATCTGTGCAGATCTCCCCTGTTATGAAATGTCGCTGATCGGCTCTGACAGCGCGTGAGGAGAGGACTGACGATATGCAGAATTTCCTCGTTTCGATGTGATTGGACACAGCTGATCACATGGGTACAGGGCCTCGTAATCTTTTCTTTACCGGGATCGGTGATGCGCTACATCCCAGGGACAGTGCACACCACTGATCACTGTGTTGTGTGTTGAAAGTGGGAGGACGTCCTTCCAGAATGAGACTGCTCCTGCCCATCATTTTACAATACGGTGGGTGGGAAACAGTTAAAGGGGACGCTATAACTACAAATGGAAAGCATAAGGTCCCCCTAAAAATCCATACCAAACCATACCATACATGGAGAGATGCCCCCTAGGCAAAGCATCTTGTCCCCATTTTGATGAAGCCATGGCTGCATTTGGCCAATCTCATTGCCCAGATATGGCCAGGGACCATAGTTGGGCAATAATGTCACTGCTAACCCAGTCCCTTTATTTATGTGGCCATGGATTCCCAGCCAAAACCAATGGACACTATTCTGTACTCCTACTCCTGGACCTCTCTGCTGCCTTTGATACAGTTGACCACCCACTCCTCCTCAAAAAACGTCATGCCTTTGGTCTCCGTGACTGTACTCTTCACTGGTTCTCTTCCTACTTATCCAACTGCACCTTTAGCATTACTTACAGTTCTACTTCCTCCTCTCCTCTTCCCTTCTCTGTTGGGGTCCCCTAAGGTTCTGTTCTTGGACCTCTCCTATTTTCAATCTACACCTCCTCCCTGGGTCAGCTGACAGCCTCCAGTGGCTTCCAATACCACCTCTATGCTGATAACACCCAAATCTATTTCTCAACATCTCAGCTCACTCCTTCAGTCTCCTCACATATCACTAATTTACTATCAAATATATCAGTCTGGATGTCACACCACTTCCTCAAACTCAATCTATCCGAAACTGAACTTATAATTTTCCTCCCCGCACGTGCCTCTTCCCCTGATCTCTCTGACAAAATTGATGGCACAACTATCATCCCATCCCTGCATGCCAAGGTCCTAGGTGTAATACTGGACTCTGAACTCTCCTTTAAAGGGGTGTTCAAGCCTTTTTTTACGTTTATTAAAAGTCAGCAGCTACAAAAAGTGTAGCTGCTGGCTTTTAATAAACATACACTCACCTGCTCCACGGTTCCAGCGACGCGCCGGCCAGGGCACCGCTCGTCGCCCCCCCTCGCTGGCCGGCGTCTTCATTCCTAGTGTGGGCACCCAGCAGTGATAGCTTTCGGCTTCACGGCCGGGCACCCACTGCGCATACGCGAGCGGCACTGCGCATGCGCGAGCGGCACGGCACCGTCCGATTGGACATGCGCTCGCCTACAGGGAGGGGCTGCAATAAGGCGATTAAGCTAATCGCCTTACCAGCCCCTTGGCGGAAGGAGGTTGTGGGACAGGAAGTCCCACTCCTCCTGACCCCCCCACTCCCCCCCCCCCAAAAAAATGACATGCCAAATGTGGCATGTAAGGGGGGAAGGAGTGGATTAAGCGGAAGTTCCATTTTTAGGTGGAACTCCGCTTTAAGCCCCACGTCCAATCACTGTCCAAATCTTGCCGCCTCAACCTCTGCAACATCTCCAAAATACGCCCCTTTCTAACCAATGACACAACAAAGTTCTTAATTCACTCCCTGGCCATCTCTTGCCTTGACTACTGCAACTCCCTCCTCATTGGATTACCCCTACCTAGTCTATCCACCCTCAGTGGCGGCTGGTGAAGTTTTAGGATGGGGGGGCGCAAGACCCCGCCCCTCCACATTTGGTCCCTCCCACATCGCATAAGCCACACCCCTTATAGAATCCACCCAGTCCGTCCCTTGTATTCCACTTGCTTCCACTCATAGTGTCAGGAGTATATAGCCCCAGCATCACAAATCATGGTATATAGCGCTGCCTTACAGATTGGCGCAAACAAACTAAAAAATTACACTGTTAGTAATGAAGGCCTCTAAATGGGCACAAGATTACCAGAGACTGCAGACATACTGCACAAGATGACCAGAGACTGGGGACATACTGCACAAGATGACCAGAGACTGCGGACATACTGCACAAGATGACCAGAGACTGTGGACATACTGCACAAGATTACCAGAGACTGCGGACATACTGCACAAGATTACCAGAGACTGCGGACATACTGCACAAGATTACCAGATACTACGGACATACTGCACAAGATTACCAGAGACTGCGGACACACTGCACAAGATTACCAGAGACTGCGGACATACTGCACAAGATTACCAGAGACTGCAGACATACTGCACAAGATTACCAGAGACTGCGGACATACTGCATTACTTGTCTTGCGACTTGGGACTTCAACGTTGCATGACAAGTCGTACCCCATGATTTCCAATGAGAACCGTTCATATCTGTGCGACTTCAAGTCACAGCGACTTCAAAGTAGTCCCTGCACTACTTTGGTACCTCTTTGATGCAACTTGAGGTCCATAGACCTCCAGAATACACAAGCATTGCTTTAAGTCGCGTCAAAATTGCGGCAGAATTGTGCAACTTTCAGACTGCGTTAGCCTGAAAGTCGCAAGATTCTGCCACAATTTTTTGCTGCGATTTTTCAGCGACTTGAAACAATGCCTATGTATTCTGGAGGTCTATGGACTCAAGTCACATCAAAGTGGGACAAAAGTAATGCAGGGACTACTTTGAAGTCGCTGTGACTTGAAGTAGCACAGATATGAACAGTTCTCATCGGGTCCGACTTATCCTGCAACTTTCCAGTCCCAAGTCGCAAGACAATTTGCAATTTTTTTTAATAAGTGTGGGGGGGGGGGGTGGTTGGTGTTGACGGCCGATATTTTCCCCGCACATTAAGTATAAAAAAAAATTGGGGGGGGGGGGGTAGTGTTGACGCCTGCTATCTGTGCTGTAATTAATTTTTACATATAAAAAAAAATGTTGTTAATAAGTGAACTGTTGACAGTGGGAAGCCAAGGGAAATGCAGCTTGCATATATGATGATCAGCTCTCATTGAACAGAGGGCAGAACGATCAAAAGTTCAGACGGTATCCAAATGCCAACTAAAATGCTAACCTAGGTTTGGACCGAACTGTTGACTCATCCCTACAGGTGACATCATTTGAACCTAGGCAAAAAACACTTACCTGCAGCTGAAGGATGTTTTATGATGATAAGTACAACTTGAAACAAAATTTGACTTTCTTTTTCATACATCATGGCACCCAGAGCACCATAGTAATAACTAAATGCTAGAAAGCCAGCCTCTAGGACCGTTTATTATAGGGTCTGTAGGGCCTACAGTATGTCTCCTGGTGTGAAACCAAGGGTTGGCACCCTCGAAAGTATGTTGTATATAGAATTCTTGCCTTTCTGCAGTTGGGGCAGTGTTGCCAACCCCCTGAAGTGAAATTTACTGTCAGGCTTATAGTCTGACAAAAAGGGTTACGCCTTTTTAGGTTAAAGCACACTCTATCAGGGCAGTCAGTGCTTCATGGGCAGTGCATCACCAAGCCTCTATGGCTCAGATTTGCAAGGCCGCTATTTGGTCGTCAGTGAATACATTCACAAAATTCTATCAGATGGATGTAAGATAGCAGGAGGATGCTGCCTTTGGGCGCAGTGTGCTGCAGGCGGCAGTAAAGGTCCTCGTGCCTGGCAGCGGCCATTTTGCTTTGTGTCTCCCTCCCCTCAGAAGGCATTGCTTTGGGGCATCCCACATAGTTATTACTATGGTGCTCAGTGTCCCGTGATGTACGAAAAAGAAAATAGGATTTTTATAACAACTTACCTTACCTTAGACGTCCATACCTAACATTGCGTACACTTCATAGAGGCAGGGGTAACGTTACGCCGAAAAAAGCCTTACGTAAACGATGTAAAAGATGCGCCGGGCGGACGTACGTTTGAGAATCGGCGTATCCAGCTAATTTGCATACTCTACGCGGAAATCAACGGAAGTGACACCTAGCGGCCAGCTTAAATATGCACCTAAGATCCGACGGCGTACTAAGACGTACGTAAGTCGGATCTAGCCCACATTCAGGCGTATCTTGTTTTGTGTATACAAAACAAAGATACGACGGCGCATCGTAGAACTTACGCGGCGTATCAATAGATACGCCACCGTAAGTTCTTTGTGGCCCTCTGTTTTTTCGGTGTCCATTCACCTATAGGTGGCATATAACCCACATAGTTATTACTATGGTGCTCTGTGTCTTGTGATGTACTCCAAGAAACAGATTTTTACAGGTAATCTGTTATAAAAATCCTATTATTGCTATTTACAGCCAATTAGCCATGTCGGGAAGTTTGCTCATCTCTACCGCAGAGCCTCTGTTTGGATTCCTGCCCTCGTAAAGCTGTTTGGAAAGTAAAGGGATTAGTATGGCACACAAACTCATAGCAGGTAACTGTTCTTTTAGGTAAAAAAATAAAATAAAAATTCTCAAATGGAACATCATAAATCTCTTTTTATACAGACAGCTATTGCTAACAAACAGTGGCACCTCTACCAGTCTGCAAAATATTGGACTATAAAACAAGAATAAACAAAATGATATACAGAAAAGTACCCAGGCCATACAGTTTACTGCTCCATTCCAATCTGCCAAGGTGCCAGGCTAATCCAGGAGTACAGCATTACACCGCAGGACCTTATAAGTGTCTAGAAGGGTAAATGTTGATCGAATGACTAAACCTCAGAATATAAAACTATTCATTATTGTGCAATGGGTCTAGCAACAAGGGGAATATGGTGTAAAAAAAAAAAAAGACCAATATTTCCCCAAAATTGCCATTTAATATATGATAAAAAAAAGTGTATGTAAAGCCAAAAGTTTTCTTTTTCTTTAAAGTTTGTGATGAAGTATGAGGCCCCGTACACACGACCGAGTTTCTCGGCAGAATTCAGCCAGAAACTCGATGGGAGTCGTATACACTTTTGGCCGATGAAACCGACAAGGAACTCGTCGAGCCAAATAGAGAACATGTTCTCTATTTCCTCGTTAGCTTCACAAGGAACTTGACGAGCAAAACGATGTGAACCTTGTGAATGTCCTTTGCAGGCAGGGACTGCAGGCCCTTTTTTGGTGTCGAAAAAATGGATATGTTCTTAATGCTAACCGCATACCTCCCAACATTTAAAAAGTGCACTGCGGGACAGTTGTTGAGCGGGGGGGGGAATCGAAGCTGTTGTGCGGGGGGGGGGGGTGGATGCCTCTCACCTTTACACAGAATGTCTCCTCCCTCAACAGTCATGGACGCGCTGATATGGTTCCTTGGTTCCTCCCGGCAGTACTGCCCATTCAGCACCACCCGTCTCCTCCTATAGTACAGCTACCATTCAGCTCCACCCGCCTCCTCCGACATGACTGGCCATTCAGCTCCGCCCACCTCCTCCTCCTATAGTATGGCTACCATTCAGCTCCACCCGCCTCCTCCTACATGACTGGCCATTCAGCTCCGCCCACCTCCTATAGTACGGCTACCATTCAGCTCCACCCGCCTCCTATGACAGTACTGCCCATTCAGCTCCGCCCGCCTCCTCCTACAGTACTGAGCAGTGGGGGGGTTGCTTGCCGTTGTTGAGCTCGGATCCTCTCAGTGTGGGAAATGTAACCCTTTTGCATGACTGCGGGAATATGCAGTCAGTGCGGGAAAATCCCGCAGAATCCGTGCTTGTTGGGAGGTATGTTAGGATGGCTACTGCTCTCAGTACCACCTCTTCAGGCACTGCCAGCCAGCCTGGCTGCAGCTACTCCTTTTACTAGCCCTCCTGACTACTTCTCCACAGTCCTCCCAGACTGAATCTGCATCCATCCCAGACTGCTTGCACTCAGTCCCTTCAGGCTTTCCCATGTGGCTATCTTCCTCCCTGAATGTTCTCCCGCTGTCCTCTCCTTGCTCCCGCGCCTCTTGGTCAGGATCCCTCTGTGCGTCATAAAGAGAGGTCCCTTCTGCACCCCACAAGACTAGGGGGCTACTTTCAAAAGCCCAGACATGCTAACACTCCATTTCCATCTTCCACCCAAACTTCACACTGTCCCTGCTGGGCTGACCCTGAGTATTTGAGGGGGCCTGCAGGGAGGCGTTGACTAGAGAAGCTGCTGAGTCATCCAGCCTACCTGAGTCACTCAAACCCTGACCCAGCCCTTGCAGGCAAGACTGAAATTTACTTACACTAACAGAACAAAAATCCTATCACTCTAGCAACACAGCTAGGGGGTGGTACACCCCCCCCCGGCCACCAACATCCAGTCCCTTGGCTGGTAATTTAGAATAAATAGCTTCTGGGCAAGGGCATCCCATATAAAGGGAAAACACAGGGACAGGGCTATATTGCACATTACTGTATCAAAAATATACACCATATCTATACAGTAAATATTTACACCATGTGCACACCCTAGCTACAGGTCCCTGCAACTAATCACAGTGACATCAACAAATATACAGAACCGTGGGAGCACCTCCCTCTCGGTCCATACCAAAACCTGCAAACAGAGATACATGAAGAACACCATCCTAACACTACCAACTATACACTTTTTCTGAAGTAGGGGGTTATTATCCCACTGACAGAAAGGCAATAGCAAAGCACACCCTTTTTTTCCCATAGTTTACATTGGACATGAGCTTGTCTGGCGCTCGGACCATCATTTGCATGGGGTCACGCCTCATTTGCATGGGTTTGCATGGTTCCCGCCCACTTCCACCTACGCCGACTTACGCCTTCAAACCCAGCGCAGTTTTGGCAGCATTGGCTTTGTGAATTCCATGCTTGCCTTTCTGCGCCATAGAATATATTATTTGCGCTACGGCGGCGTAATGTGCGCT
Source organism: Rana temporaria (assembly GCF_905171775.1). Taxonomy (NCBI): domain Eukaryota; kingdom Metazoa; phylum Chordata; class Amphibia; order Anura; family Ranidae; genus Rana; species Rana temporaria. Next base: position 20,249,820 of record NC_053497.1, read on the forward strand.
TGCTCTCTGTGAATCCGGGCCTATGTATTTGTTTATAAACCTGTCTTGTTAACCATTCTGCCCATAGGGTGTATTAGTGGCAATTCAATCTGGGTAACAAGAGAGGAATTTCTTACATTGTAACGTAGCGATCCCACTGCAACAGAGCAATACGCGGGGATGTGTTGCATCTCATTCACAGATTAACCTGAGCATTCTCTTGCTTGATTAGCCAAAGAGGCTTTTTTTTTCCTCTACTGTACAACAGAGAATAAATATGAAGTCACAGCTGCTTGTGTGTTCTCAGTAATTTAACACCAACTGAACAATGTGGTTTAAACCAATTAAGTGCAACACATAAATTCCGCCAGAGACCTTAATGTTCCTGATTGCCTGCACTTCTAGTCCCTGGTGTCGTTTAGTGCAACATTGACAGATTTAATTATGTCTGTGTAATTGGAGTAATTATATCATTTGTGTGCTTAACACATACAAATGAGTGCGGTGTTACTTAATAGGGATGAGTTTCGGGACAACAATGAGCTCTAGGTGAGCCATGGAGGGCCAATAACCGGGGCTGTGTTATGTGCCAGACCTTTTAACTCTTTGTTGGAATCAGTAGGGGGTACTATAGTATCACTCTACTTGTTCCCCTAGTAGGGGACATATATCTGGACACCCCCTAATTTTAAGGGGGGCTTCCAGATTCCACTATTATCCCCATTTCCTTTTTTGGGTGGCATTGAGGTGGATGGTGGTGGTCAACATTGAGACGTAGTGTCTTGGAAGGGGGAATCTACCAGTGGCGGCGCGTCCAAAGAGGGCACAGGATCGCCGCCCCCTCTCTCCTGCACCGCTCTCTCACCGCTGCTGCGCCCCCTAAATTGGGTGTCCGGCCCCTTGTCGGGCGCCACGATTCAAATCGTCTATGACCAGCCTAAGGCAATGGTCTCCAAACTGTGGTCTAGGGGCTGAATGCTGCTCTTTGCTTTCCTTTATCTTGATGTTGATTGCAGAACCTGCAACAGGGAATGCGACTCCAAGGATACTGTTGAACCAGAAGAGCAGGAACAGAGGTAGTGTTTGGAGAACTGGTCCAGACTAAAGGGGCACTCCACGTACATTAATGGTTCTGGATAGGTGGCTTATCAGGACTCTGGAGACTGGAACATACAGCGGTGTACAGAGCTGGTACAGCCAAAGTCAGGAACAAAGCCGGGTCAAGGGTAAACAGCAAGACAAAAACGGAATCCAAGGTCAGGTCAAGAACACGCCAGGTCACCAAGGGAAGAACATGCAAGATCAATCAGGACACAGGATACAGCTGAAAATCCATTAGCAAAGCAAATGGGAATAAGCTCCCTTTAAATAATCCATCTGGAGCAAGAGGGATCATGCACGCGCACGTGTGCATATGTGAATTCCCACGTGCATGCACACACCTGTTAACCATTCTTCTGGATATACCATGCGTATATCTGTGTGCCAGAAAAATCTGTATTCCCTAAAAAAGTGAACCAACTTCAATTATCTTGGCCACCCTTCATGACCTCACTGTACATACCAGTAGGAATGAGCCGAACATACCCGCGTTCGGTTCGCACCAGAACTTTCGAACGGACCGAACGTTCGCGCGAACATTTAGAACCCCATTGAAGTCTATGGGACTCGAACGTTCGAATTCAAAAGTGCTAATTTTAAAGCCCAATATGCAAGTTATTGTTGGAAAACGTCTTTGAGAACCCGGGTCTTGCCCCAGGGAACATGTATCAATGGAAAAAAAAGTTTCAAAAACTGTAGTTTTTTCTGGAGCAGCGATTTTTAATGATGCTTAAAGTTAAAAAGAAAAAAAATGAAAAATTCCTTTAAATATCGTACCTGCTCGGTGTCTATAGTAGTGGCACATGTTTAGAAATGTCCCTGCACAACAGATTACTATAAGAAAAAAGTAATTTAATACTGCTTGCGGCTTTAATGTAATGTTTGGTCCCTGCAATATGGATTAAAATCATTGAAAAAAATAGCATGAGTTTCCCCGCCACCACTCCCCCCAGGTCATTACAAGACCCAGTGCCGATCCTGACCTCCCTGGGGCCCTAAGCAAAATGACCTGGCACATTAAAAATGAGAAGCGGAGGGCGCTGACGACAGTGACATGTCGGAAATGACTCAGCCAGCGAGTTTAGAAGCGGGGTGAGGAGGCGAAAATGACTTCTCACCAGGCGGGGCCTCTAGTAATTTGGGGGGCCCTTCGCAGCTTTGCAGGGCCCTAAGCGGCTTGCATAGTGAGCCTATAGGGAGGATCGGCCCTGACAAGACCCTTTGGCCCTATATACTTTGAACAGCAGTATACAGGCGGTGCAAACAAGATAAGGACTGTAGGGTTGTTAAGTAGAATCTGAACCATGTCAGACTTTGCTGCTGCATATTGCACAATTTCCTAATGAGACCCTCAACAAACTACATGACACTTGTGCCTGATGAGGCCACTGATGTTCCATTGGAGGTGGACCGTGAGACTGTCCATGCAGGCTTGGCCCCCCAAAGTGCACGTGCTGTGTGGCAACAATATGTCGATTATTTTAGGGTTGGGGGGGTGGGCATTACAATGCTAGATCTTGGCTCAATAATTTTTTTTGGGAAAGAAAAATTCTAGAGAAAAGGGGGGTTGCCATCCGGGGCCCCCTTTGAACAAATTCTGTGAATAACGCCTGTTCTCCACTATTTCTGCAAGTCAAAATTAAGCAAAAAAAGCTAATGTCAGTCAAGCCTTAGCTTCCTCCCCATATCTAACCCACAAACTCATCCACTGATCATAAAGTCCAAAATCAAGTTTCGTATCGTCGTACTGCACAATCGTTTTTCCGACGTTTTCTACCGACTGTGAACGACGTTCTCACTTACGCAATATCCCTTTATACACTGCGCATGTGAGAAGCTCGGCACGTTTCCCCGCACACAGGCAATACAACACGTTAGAGCACTGCAGCTAGCACAATCTACTGCCTGCCAAATAGGAATAGCTGATCTAGCTAAGCTATACAGTGTATAAATATATGTACAACTCCTAGGATGTATATATATCCTCTACACACTGTAAATTTAACTAAACTGACTAGCCTGCCTGCTCTATCTATCTGGTAGAAAAGACACTGTGTCTCTCTCTCTCTCTCTAACTGACTGACTGTCTGATCTGTTCTTTAACAATGCCGCAACACACTACACGCGGCCGACTTGCAGGCGGCCTTATATAGTGTGGTGCGTGTACTAAACCCCCTGAGCCATAATTGGCCAAAGCCACCCTGGCTTTGGCCAATTATGGCTCTCCGTTTTTTGCGCGCTGTGATTGGCCAAGCATGCAGGGTCATAGTACATGCTTGACCAATCATCAGCGCACAACGCAGCAGTGAATTATGGGCCGTTGCGCGTCACTCGAATTTGGCGCGAATGACCCATTTTGTTCGAATTTCGTCAAACGTACGAACAGACGACGTTCGAATCGAACACAAAGCTCATCCCTACATACCAGCGGCACCGCAGTACAGCACGCCAGAATGAGTATTCATCATAATGCTTTGCAATGACAAGCACTCGTTGGTCTGCGCAGCCGTGAGACCATGCTGACTAATGAGCAGCACATATGTGACTTCTTCTTTTATTAAAGTACTTCTCATTGGCCAAAGCAGCCAATGCACTGACCAATGAGTACCGGTACTTGTCATTGCAAGCCGACTGCTACACCGGCACAAACTGCTACAATGGCAGCACAAGGCATCACAGCAGACTGAAGAGGGGTCTGGAGGGGTGGCCATTGGCCAAGATATTTAGAGGTTTTTTTCATGCAAAGATGAACATATCATTTAATCCTTTGTTTTAACACACCCATTTAAAAAATAGTTTTTGGCTTAAAGATTTGGTAAACCCACAAAATATATTCCTGAAGGGTGGGAACAAAACCAGCTGACTCTTGAATTGAGAGAACAAAGCTGGATCCTGAAGGGTGGGAACAAAACTGTATGCTTAAAGAATTTTTAAACGCTCAAGGTTTTTCAACTTAATGCATGATCCTGAGTGGTGGGGACAAAACTGCATCCTGAAGGTTGGGAACAAAATTGGATCTTGAAATTTGGTTCAACAGTGGTTCCTGAAGGGTGGAAACAAAACCAGGTCCTAAAAGGTGGGAACAAAAACTGTATGCTTAAGCATGAGTACTGAACTTGTTCCTGAAGGGAGGTCACAACACTGGATCCTGAAAGGTGGTGACAACACTGGATCCTGAAGGGTGGTGACAACACTGGATCCTGAAGGGTGGGGACAACAATGGATCCTGAAGGGTGGGGACAACACTGGATTCTAAAGGATGGTGACAACACTGGATCCTAAAGGGTGGTGACAACACTGGATCCTGATGGGTGGTGACAGCACTGGATCCTGAAGGGTGGGGACAACACTGGATCCTGAAGGGTGGTGACAACACTGGATCCTGAAGGGTGGGGACAACACTGGATCCTGAAGGGTGGGGACAACACTGGATCTTAAAGGGTGGGGACAACAATGGATCCTGAAGGGAGGGGACAACAATGGATCCAGAAGGGTGGTGACAACACAAGATCCTGAAGGGTGTGAACAAGACAAGTTCCTGAAGGGTGGGGACAACACTGCATCCTGAAGGGTGGGGACAACACTGCATTCTGAAGGGTGGGAACAAGACAAGATCATGAAGGGTGGGAACAAGACAATATCCTGAAGGGTGTGGACAAAACTGGATCCTGATGGGTAGGAACAAAAACTGGATCCTGAAGGGTGGGGACAAAACTGGATCCTGAAGGGTGGGGACAAAAAACGGTATGCTTAAGGGTAAGAACTAAACATGTTCCTGAAGGGTGGTGACAAAACTGGATCCTGAAGGATCAGAACAAAACCTGGATCCTAAAGGATGAGGAGAAAGCTGGATGTTGAAATTTGATACAAAACTGGTTCCTGACAGGTGGGATCAAAACCAGGTCCTGAAGTGTGGGGACAAAACTAGATCTTGAAATTTGGTTTAACACTGGTTCCTGAGGGGTGGGAACAAAACCAGGTCCTGAAATGTGGGAACAAAACTGGATGCTGAAGAGTGGGGGGAAAACTGGATCTTGAAATTTGGTTCAAAACTGGACCCTGAAGGATAGGAACAAAACTGGATACTGAAGGATGGAGACAAGACAGGATCCTGAATATTGGGGACAAAATTGGATACCTAAAGTGTAAGTAAACCCTCCTATTGTTTTCACCCAAGGAAGCTGCCATCTTTGCCTTTGTTCAATCTACAACTGCCATGATGCTGCACATGTGATCAGTCATGACACCAGCCATTGGATGGTTTGACAGTTTGGTTGAGGAAACAACCAATGGGAGTGTTACACTTCCAGCACGTGCCGGAAATTAAACTGTTTTATGGATAAGTTTACTTCCGCTTTAAATGTGGAGATAAATCTGGGTTAATGAATGGTGGGGACAAGAGTGGTTTCTGAAATTTGGTACAAAACCAGTTTCTGAAGCACCCAGTCTACGTGGATCGGGAGATGAGTACTGCAGAAAACAAAATTGAACTTGTATATATATATATAATGGCCCGGATTCACATACAGCGGCGCATATTTATGCCACCGTAGCGTATCTTCTTTACGCTACGCCGACGCAGCGCATAGAGGCAAGCACTGGATTCACAAAGCCAGTGCTGCCAAATCTGCGCTGGGTTTCCAAGTCGTAAGTCGGCGTAAGTGGAAGTGGGCATGAGCCATGCTAATAAGGCGTGACCCCATGCAAATGATGGGCCGAGCGACAGACAGATACAAATCGCCAACTGCGCATGCGCCGGGACGTGGACGCATCCTTCTGCGCATGCTCAGAATCACGTCGGAATAACTGCCTAAGATACGAAGGATCACTGCCTACGGCGTGAACGTAACCTACGCCCAGCCATATTCACGTCCAACGTAAACAACATAAAATACGACGGCTTGTGTTCCCTGGTGCAGCCCTTTGCATGGATGCTGCTGAGTTACACCTCCTTTATGGGGAATAACTTTACGCCGGGCGTACAACTTACGCAAACCGCGTATAGCATGCGCCGGGCGTACGTACGTTAGTGAATCGCCGTATTTCCCTTATTTGCATATTTGAATAGAAAATCAATGGGAGCGCCACATGCGTCCAGCGTAAATATGCGCCCACGATACGACGGCGTAGGCAAGTTACATCGGTCGTAGGAAGCCTATTTTTAGGCGAATCTTAGTATGTGGGTCGGCGCATAGATACGTCAGCGCACATTTGTACTTACGTCGGCGTATCTTGAGATACGTCGGCGCAATTGCTTTGTGAATCCGGGCCAATATGTTTAGCTTCCCTGTTGCCTGCAATGCATTTCAACACAATGGGCCAGATTCTCAAAAGGCTTACGACGGCGCAACGCCATTTGCGCCATCGTAAGTCCTAATCTGGCCCGGCGTATCTATGCGACTGATTCTTATAATCAGTTACGCATAAATATCTATTAGATCTGACAGGCGTAAGGCTCTTACGCTGTCAGATCTTAGATGCAATTTTTTTCCCGCCGCTAGGTGTCCCCGACATCGTTTTCACCGCCGTCTATGCAAATTAGCTATTTACGCGAGATTCCCGAACGTACGCGCGGTCGACGCAGTGAATTTACGACGTTTCCGTAGCATTCGCGACGCGTAAAGTTGCCCCTGCTATATGAGGGGCAACCAAAGTATGGCCGTCGTTCCCGCGTCGAAATTTAAAAATGTACGTCGTTTGCGTAAGTCGTCCGTGAATGGCGGTGGACGCCATTTACGTTAACGTCGAAACCAATGACGTCCTTGCGACGTCATTTAGCGCTATGCACGTCGGGAAATTTTAGGGACGGCGCATGCGCAGTACGATCGGCGCGGGAACGCACCTAATTTAAATGATCCACGCCCCCTACCTGGATCATTTGAATTAGGCGGGCTTGCGCCAGAGGATTTACGCTGCACCGCCGCAACTTTACAGGCAAGTGCTTTGTGAATCAAGCACTTGCCCGTAAAACTTGCGAGATACGTTACGCCCGCACAGTTTTACTCCAATCTACGAGAATCTGGCCCAATAATTTATAAAAAAAATCTGAATTTTAAAAACGCTCATTTTCACTCATGATGTCTAAAGAACACCAACAGCTCTTCCTGGAGTTGAACCAATAAAATATAACAAATGTTTGAATGGCAGCCATAAGTAACTTCCCTAAGCCTTCTACTAATGGAAACTGTCTGTAAATGGCTTAGAGCAAAAGTAACCCAAGTCCATCTTTTGTACTCTTTCTACAATACGGAATGTTTTCCCATTCAGCGAGTTGGGGAGTCCTGGGAGGATAATTCCACAGTGACTAATCTTTCATGTGGTGTGATGATAGGTGGTGTTAATCCTCAAACCAGTGTGAAAAGTGAGGATGGAGAGCGGCGCTGAAATCTATTTTTTATTTTAATTTTTTACCGTTGTCTGTGTCTGGATTTATAGCTCCTATCAACAGGCAGGGAAAGTTAAGCCTAATGCCTTTCAGCGATACAAGTCTTTCTTTTATACTCATGAAATCCTTTCTGGTAAAAATGCAGCTAACAGGTTTTCACAATTTAAAATGTAAAACAATACTGGTCCATATTTGACATGGTTTTACAGCGTGAAATCTCCTTTTCAGTACTGCTTATTGTAATGTTATTCATTTAATGATACTACAGCTAAAATAGATATAACATTCCTTTCCAAAGTTGTGTAGCGCTAGCCTCATGAGGGCTGCTGATAGAATCTGTACCCCACTGGTTGCCCCAACTCTGCCAGTCCTCCGACACCTCTGACACCCTGGGTTCAGTCATTATTACCAGATGACACCAGTAATAAGAAACTTACACAGTGGCCCAGATTCAAGAAGCAATTGCTTACTTGCGCCGGCGTTTCGAATGCTCCTGATTCAGGAACCTCGTTCTGCCGACAGCAGCCTAAGATATGACTAGCATAAGGCTCTTATGCCAGTCATATCGTAGGCTGCATTCTTACGTTGGCCGCTAGGGGGCGTTCCCGTTGTGGTCAGCGTATAGTATGCAAATTGCATGCTAACGCCGATTCACAACCCTGCGTACGCAGTTTACGTCGTTTGCGTACGTCGGGTTTCGCATAAGGCTGCTCCTGCTAATAGCAGGGGCAGCCAATGCTACGTATACCCGTCGTTCCCGCGTCGCCAAGTTTAAATTTTACGTTGTTTGCGTAAGTGAATCGTGAATAGCGCTGGACGCCATTCACATTCACTTTGAAGCAAATGACGTCCTTGCGACGTCATTTGCCGCAATGCACGTCGGGAAAGTTTCCCGACGGAGCATGCGCACTACGTTCGGTGCGGGAACGCACCTAATTTAAATGATCCACGCCCCCTACGGGATCATTTAAATTACGCGCCCTTACGCCGGGCATTTTTGAGGAGCGCCCACGCAAATTACGTGGCTACTGCTTCGTGGAGGAAGCGTAGCACAAATATTTTGCGGGGGCGCAGGGCAAAAACGGGACGCTGCGCCTCCATAAGGAGTGCGCAGCGGTACCTGAATCTGCCCCAGTGGTGATAAAACTTTGTTTACTGTGGCAAGAATGACACAAAGAAGTGAACAACATAAAAGTGTACGTCAAGTGAATATCTTATCCTAGGGTGACAAGTCACTAATAAACAATACAACTATAGAATCTAAAGATTTCTGTCAATAAGGCAAGAATGCAAAGAAACAAAATTAGCCAGATTCAGGTAGGGCGGCTTACTTTTGCGGCGGTGTAGCGTATCGCATATACGCTACGCCGTCGTAAGTAAGTGAGGCAAGTGCTGTATCCACAAAGCACTTGCCTCCTAAGTTAGCGTCAAAAGGCCGGCGTAAGCGCGCCTAATTCAAATGAGGATGAGGGGGCTTGTTTTATGTAAATTACTTGTGACCCGACGTGATTGACGTTTTTTACGAACGGCGCATGCGCCGTCCGTGTACATATCCCAGTGTGCATTGCTCCAAAGTACGCTACAAGGACGTATTGGTTTCGACGTGAACGTAAATGACGTCCAGCCCCATTCACGGACGACTTACGCAAACGACGTAAATTTTTCAAATTTCGACGCGGGAACGACGACCATACTTAACATTGACTAGGCCAACTATTTGTTCGACTAACTTTACGCCGGGAATCGCCTTATGTAAACGGCGTATCTTTACTGCGACGGGCAAGCGTACATTCGTGAATCGGCGTATCTAGTCATTTGCATATTCTACGCCGAACTCAACGGAAGCGGCCAGCGGAAATATTGCACCCTAACATACGACGGCGCAGGCCGTCGTATCTTAGTTAGGTTTAAGTGTATCTCAGTTTGAGCATACACTTAAACTTACGACGGCTTAGATTCCGAGTTACAACGGTGTATCTACTGATACGCCAGCGTAACTCTTTGTGAATCTGGCTAAATGTGGTTAAATACAATCAAACCCTGTTTCAGCCCTTGAAACCTGAGCAGGCTGCAGAAAGGTACTAGGGGATTGACACTTTTGTTGACTATGTCAGATCACCTCCCTTCTGTATCCTCAGCCCACAGGCAACTGGCAAAACATAGTTACATACAGACAGTTACATAGTAGGTGAGGTTGAAAAAAGACACAAGTCCATCAAGTCCAACCTATGTGTGTGATTATATTATTATTATTATTATTATTATTATTATTATACAGGATTTATATAGTGCTAACAGTTTGTGCAGCGCTTTAGTATTACCTTGTATATCCCTGTATGTTGTGGTCATTCAGGTGCTTTTCTTATGCCTCATACACACTATTAGTTTTCCCGACGAGTAAAGGAGAGCTTTTGGCCGGGAATCCCGGCTGTGTGTATGCTCCTCGCAGTTTCTCTGACGGGAAAACTGCCCAAGAACCGCCAAACAAAATAAGAGAACCAGTTCCGGTGGACTTTTGCCCGGCGGTTTTTGGCAGTTTCCTATGGGAAAAACTAAGATGGAGCATACACACGGCCGGGATTCCCGGCCAAAGCTCCATCACAGTTTTCCTGTCGGGAAAACCGTCCGTGTGTAGGGGGAAAGACTGACCGAGCAGGTTCTCGGCTTTTCCCTAAGGATTTCCAACGGGAATGAAATGATCCTGGATGGTAGAGCAGAGTAAATTTAGCTGTTATGTGGGTAACCAATAAAGGATTCAGACTTTTCCTGTATAACCTTAGCACAAGTGATCACAGTGTATGTTGGTTTAATAGTATTGTATCCTGTAGGACTACAGATGCCAGAGATGTGAGCAAAAGCAAAGGTGTCTGTATACAGTGTCCACCATTAAATGAACTTACATCAAGTGGCCCTAAGTACCATAAATGTGGACAAAGACAATGGTGTTTGTATAGTGACTATGTGATTAAATGGGCAGGTGCCAGCTTACTGATGCTGTAACTAAAGTTGCTGGTAGCGATGAAGATGGTGGTAGCTTTTCAGGATCTCCCTCCTGGTCCTGATGGGGCATCACTCATTTGAGGCAGATTTCTCAAAATAGATTGCTGTGGTCCTTTGAGGACTTACAAGCTGCCTTCCACCTCCCCTCCACAATGCACTTTTACTACCTCCAGCTTTGGCATGCTGTCCACTTCCAGGGTGTATTTGCTGACTGGTCTCAGTTCCCCACACCAGTGTTTCGGTACATTCATGCTGTACAAGACACCAAAGAGTTTATTTTTAAATGCTATGGAATTCTATTGCCGTCCTACTTAGAAGGTTACCCTTGTAATGCCAAAGAGAAATGGGAGCAAGATGTGGGTCTGATAGATGATTAACTTCAATACTACATAGTTCACTGAACACGGTGCAAAGACCCTTCCAATTGTATACTGTGCTTTGTGCGTAGTATACTCCCTTAAAACTACACCGCATGGGTATCCTACAAACTCCACTGTGTGCTAAGTGCACCTCTATGAATGGAGATCTTGTACATCTTCTGTGGCACTGCCCCAAACTACATCATTACTGGGAGGCAGTGGTTAGTACTTTTAACTCAGTCGTTCACGTTACAATACCACTTGAGCCCATCAGATGCATACTGGGGATCTTCGATGATCTCCCACTTACGAAACTTCAAAAAATAGTTATTAACAGAGCCATGTTTCAGGCCCGTAGGCTTCTTTTGTTACAATGGAAGAGTGGCAAAGTCCCAACTCATAAAGAATGGGTCTTGAGCAGGGGTCTCCAAACTGCATTTTTTTTTGCCTTCCTAACCCTCTCTATAATTAAAAAAAAATTTTTTTTTTCTACGTTTGGACTTTAATCTGAATTTTTACTATGCAAATGTTATGAATTTGGCATTCTTACAATGTAACTATGACCTTTTAATGGGATAAATCCAGATCATGTCCTTATATTACCCCAAACTTGACAGCCACTATTAATTACATTTTGGGCACCCCTGTTAACCTCAAGACCCACTTTTTCAGGCCTAGCTCCTACAATTGTTTGTTCAAGCCACGGCCCACTTTTTCAGGCCAAGCTCCTACAACTTTGTATTTTAGCTACCAACCACATCAAAATACAAATTTTAACTAGATTTGTGCTTTAATTAGAATTTTTACAAATTGCTATGAATTAGACAATATTAGAATGTAAATATGATCTTTTATCAAGATATTTGCAGACAATATCCTTATATTGCCCCAAACTTGACAGCAACTATCAGTTACACATTGGGCACCCCTGCTAACCTCAAGACCCACTTTTTCAGGCCTAGCTCCTACAACTTTAAATTCAAGCAATGACCCACTTTTTTGAGCCTAGCTCCTACAACTTTCCATTCAAGTCATTACCCACTTTTTTGAGTCTAGCTCCTACAACTTTCCATTCAAGCCATGACCCACTTTTTTAGGCCTAGCTCCTACAACTTTCCATTCAAGCCATGACCCACTTTTTTAGGCCTAGCTCCTACAACTTTGCATTCAAGCAACGACCCACTTTATTGGGCCTAGCTTCTACAACTTTACATTTAAGAAATTACCAATACCCACTTTTTCGAGCCTAGCTCCTGCAACTTTGCATTCCAGCCCATAACCCACTTTTTGGGCCTAGCTCCTACAACTTTCCATTCAAGCCATGACCCACTTTTTTAGGCCTAGCTCCTACAACTTTCCATTCAAGCAATGACCCACTTTTTTGAGCCTAGCTCCTACAACTTTCCATTCAAGCCATGACCCACTTTTTTAGGCCTAGCTCCTACAACTTTCCATTCAAGCCATGACCCACTTTTTTAGGCCTAGCTCCTACAACTTTACATTTAAGCCATTACCAATACCCACTTTTTCGAGCCTAGCTCCTGCAACTTTGCATTCCAGCCCATAACCCACTTTTTGGGCATAGTTCATACAACTTTCCATTCAAGCCATTACCCACTTTTTTAGGCCTAGTTCCTACAACTTTCCATTCAAGCCATTACCCACTTTTTTGAGCCTAGCTCCTACAACTTTGCATTCAAGCAATGACCCACTTTATTGGGCCTAGCTTCTACAACTTTACATTTAAGCCATTACCAATACCCACTTTTTCGAGCCTAGCTCCTGCAACTTTGCATTCAAGCCATGACCCATTTTCTTGGGCCTAGCTCCAACAATTTTGCAATCTAGCTGCCAGTCACATCAAAAAAAGTTTTAGCTAGGTTTGGGTTTTAATTAGAATTTTTACAATGGAAATGTTCTGAATTGGACAATATTATGATACAAATATGGGGCCAGATTCTCGTCCAGCGGCGTATCTTTGCGGTGGCATAACGTATCCGATTTACGTTACGCCGCCGCAACTTAGACGGGCAAGTGCTGTATTCTCAAAGCACTTGCTCCATAATTTGCGGCGGCATAGCGTAAATCGGCCGGCGTAAGCCCGCCTAATTCAAATTTGGAACAGGGGGGCGTGTTTTATGTAAATGTTGTGTGACCCGACGTAATTGACGTTTTTCACGAATGGCGCATGCGCCGTCCGTGGAAATCTTCCAGTGTGCATTGCTCCTAATACGCCGCAAGGACATATTGGTTTTGACGTGAACGTATATTACGTTTAGCCCCATTCACAGACGAGTTACGCAAACGATGTAAAATTTTCAAATTTCGTCGCGGGAACGACGGCCATACTTAACATTGGTACGCCGCACTTACGCCACCATATAGCAGGGTTAACTATACGCCGGGAAAAGCGTAACGTAAACGGCGCAACTTTACTGCGTCGGCCGGGCGTACGTTCGTAAATTCGCGTATCTAGCTGATTTACATATTTTGACGCGTAAATCAGCGTACACGCCCCTAGCGGCCAGCGTAAATATGCAGTTACGATCCGACGGCGTAAGAGACTTACGCCTGTCGGATCTAACAGATATCTATGCGTAACTGATTCTAAGAATCAGGCGCATAGATACGACGGCACAACGCAGAGATACGACGGCATATCGGGAGATACGCCGTCGTATCTCCACTGAGAATCTGGGCCATGGTCTTTTAATAGGATAATTCCAGACAATATGCCTATGTTACTCAAACATTGGCAACTTCTATATATTAAATTTTGGGCCTACTGTATGTTCTTCTGTTTAAAGTAATAATCTGCAGCAAAATATAGTATCATGGAAGCATGCATAGTAAGTTGGCTTATGATGGTAATCATACACTGTCAGGAAGGGAGAATGTTTGAAGAACTGTAATGAAGAAGGATTGGATTTCCAAATGTTTCAGTCTGTCTTCGCACCGCGCAGTATCTTCTTGCTTTAGATGGTTGATCAGCATACAAGTCTGTCTACACCTCGGGGTCTGAGGTCAGGGGTGCCAGAGTATAAGCAATAAGTGTGATCCAAGTCATGGGCTTGAGATTACCAAAGAATGTGCTAACTTTATTCATGCAGAGTCTGCTCTAGACCTGAAGAGGAGTCTAAGCTGTCTGGGTGGCGATTCACTTAGACCCCTTTCACACTGGAGGCGTTTCTCAGGTGCTTTAGCGCTAAAAATAGCGCCTGAAAGCACCTGAAAAAAGCCTCAGCTGCAATCCCTGTGTGAAAGCCAGGGGACCAGAGGGGGACCTGAGTCTTAGGCCCCGTACACACCAGAGGATATCCGCTGGAAACGGTCCGCCGGACCGTTCCCAGCGAATAAATCCTCTGGCGGATTTGGATCTGATGGCTGTACTCACCATCAGATCGAAATCCGCGCGGAATACATCCGCGGTGACGTGTCGAGCCGTCGCCGCGACGATGACGCGGCGACGTGCGCGATGCTGGAAGGTAATTACTTCCACGCATGCGTCGAATCATTACGACGCATGCGATGGAGGGGAGCGGACGGACTGATCCGGTGAGTCTGTACAGACCACCGGATCAGTCCGCTGGACTGGATACCAGCGGATAAATTTCTTAGCATGCTAAGAAATTTTTATCCGCTGGAAATCCGTCGGCTGGAGAAATCTCCGCCGAAAAATGTCCGCTAGGCCGTAAACACGACCGGATTTGTCTGCTTGAAATGATCCGCGGATCAATCCCAGCGGATAGATCCGGTCGTGTGTACGGGGCCTTAGAGGAGTGTGAAAGCCTGGAGTTTTAGGGAAGCCTCTTCCTAGAGGCCAGGAGTGGGCCTACGCAGCTTTGTACTATGACCAAGGCTGAGTGAGCCTTGAGAGCCAGGTGGCTTGGCAATTTTGTTTTTGGTATAATTTTTGGGAGAAGAACCCCTGTTGCCCACACAGGGGTTCTTCTCCCAAAAATTATACCAAAAACAAAATTGAAATATGAACTTTCATTTTTGTTACTTTTGTAGCGGTACACACGTGGGGGCTTCTGATTGACTCTATAACCCACTGGCCACCCCGACTCCTGAAATGTCACGTTAGTAATGAGAAACTCACACAATAGCACTGAACCACTCAGAGATGTTTACTGAGATAAAGAATAACACAATAAAAGGGGTATGACATTGACAGTCTTCCGACAGGCTTCCGACAGTCGCATACATTGCGTCACGATTTTCCGAAAGTAGCCGAACGTCGGTGCGCAGGCGCCGTATAGAGCCGCACCGACGTTCGACTTCTTTCGGCTACTCGTGACGCGATGTATGCGACCGTCAGAAGCCTGTCGGAAGACTGTCAATCAAATAGGAACGCCCAGTCCCGAAGACCATACCCGGAAGCGGCGGAGAAGATCGCTCTCTAAAACGGTAAGTATTGCTTCGATTTAAAAAAAACTACCCGATTCCCCTAGACAAAATGAGCCTCAATCTAATGTTAAAATTTTTTTTTTGGGTGAACTCCCTCTTTAAGATAACAGTTAGGCAGCTTCCAAAATGGGGTTTTCTTTTACACGCTGAGCGACCTTGGGTGAAAACGTAGGGTAAATAAGTAAAACAGCACTAAAAAATTAACCAAGTTGTTTGGTGAAAATGTTTGTCCTTTTTTATCGGTTGATCGTATTTTTTTTCCTAAATTGCTTATCAGTTTAGCGCTCCTTTTGCTCTTCACCTCAATAAATTAGCGAGAGATAGTCCTCCATCTATGGCATTTGCAGAATGACAAACTGTTAATCAGGCCCAGACTGAAGGTCAGTCTAATTAAGCTTTTATGATTAGGGAAAGTGTGCACTGGAGAGCCCTGAACTGCAGTGCTGTGCAACAACAAGCAATGATGAAGGCCCCAGGCTGATCATTAAATAGGGAACACTTTCCCCAGGCCAGAAAAACCACGGTGGTCTTCTGTGCAGTCTGGGCAGTAAACTTTTTACCGGCGCTGGACACAAGCTACACAAAAAAGTAAGATTATGCACGTTTACTATGTTCAGTACCCTGAGTTTAACTGTTTGGTTTTTGTGGAAGGTACAGTCAGGGCAGCCATCACAAATGTTGGGGCCCCTTACACAGCTTTAGACTGGGCCCACCTGGAGCAGAGAACCGGGGGGGCCTCCTCTCTCCTGCCGCTAGATGATAAGCAGGACGGGACGAGGGTTGATGCTGACGAACAAAACAATGTCAAGTCAAGTCTTCTCTTCTCTCTCTTGCCGCGAGTCAGACGGGAAAAAAAATTATTAAAAAAAAAAAGGGGGGGGGGGGGTTTCGTGCCCTTGCCCCAAGTTGCTAAAGGTGGGGGGGTCAGACGAAAAAAATAACGGGGGGGACGGGCCCCTCCCCTGGGGACCATCGGGCCCCTTACAGGTGTATTACCTGTACCCCCCTGATGGTGGCCCTGGGTACAGTAATCCCACGTACACACGATCGGAATTTCCAACACCAAAACCGTGGATTTTTTTTTTCCGACGAAATGTTGGCTCAAACTTGTCTTGCATACACACGGTCACACAAATGTTGTCTGAAATTCCGAACGTCAAGAAAGCGGTGATGTACAACACCACGACAAGCCGAGAAAAATAAAGTTCAATGATTCCGAGAATGCGTGGGATTTTCGTGCGTTGGAATTGCATACAGACGATCGGAATTTCCGACAAGAACTTTTTTTGATGCAAAATTTGAGAACCAGCTCTCAAATTTTTGTTGTTGGAAATTCCGACAGCAAATGTCCGATGGAGCCTACACACAGTCGGAATTTCTGACAAAAAGCTCACATCGAACATTTGTTGTCGGAATTTCCGATCGTGTGTACACGGCATTAGGCTTTAAAACTCCTCTACATTTTGTACATCTGTTGGGAACATAGGCCCGGATTCACAAAGCACTTACGCCGACGTATCTCGAGATACGCCGCGTAAGTGTAAATGTGCGCCGCCGTATCTATGCGCCGTGCCCACAAAACTAGATACGCCTGAAAATAGGCTTCCTACAACCGACGTAACTTGTCTACGCCGTCGTATCGTGGGCGCATATTTACGCCGGGCGCATTTACCGCTCCCATAGATTTTCTATGCACATATGCAAATGAGGGAGATACGCCGATTCACAAACGTAGTTGCGCCCGGCGCATAATATACACGGTTTGCGTAAGTCGTACGTCCGGCGTACAGTTATTCCCCATATAGGAGGCGCAACTCATGCAAAGGTATGGACCAGGGAACACAGCCGTCGTATCTTTTGTCGTTTATGTTGTACGTGAATATGACTAGGCGTAGGTTACGTTCACGTCGTAGGCAGTGATTCGATGTATCTTAGGCAGTTTTTTTCGACGTGATTCTGAGCATGCGCACTGTGATGCGGCCACGGGACGGCGCATGAGCCGTTCATTTTAAGTACTTCTATGGCGCTTGGCCCATCATTTGCATGGGGGTCACGCCTCTCTAGCATGGCTCATGCCCACTTCCACCTACACTGGCTTACGCCGAGGAAACCCAGCGTATCTTTAAGAGCGAGTGGGAGCAAGTGCTTTGTGAATCCAGTGCTTGCCTCTGTGCGCTGCACCGGCGTAGCGTAAAAGAGATACGCTACGGCGGCATAAATATGCGCCGATGTATGTGAATCCGGGCCATAATGTCAACCATCAGAGAGTTCAAACCAGCCATTAGGCTCATGCATGGAAATCCAAGTGTCCTAGATGGTGCAAGGAGGGGGTCTTGCATGCCGATATGCCTACCTGCATGTTAATATGTAAAATATGGGATACAGTTTAAAAAAAATACTGGGTGTCTCTTATGCTACTAGATACACCCCCATATGGGAAAATGATAAACTTCCTCAAATTTTGGCTTTCAGAGATGGGGAAATTAGGAATAACAACTTTAGCTCAGTTACACGAAAACTGTATACCTAAATCCTTTGAAGATCTAAGGGAAGAGTTCTCTCTACAATCTAATTGGTTCTATCAATTCCTCCAACTAAGACATGCTTTACATGCCCAATTCTCTTCTGCTAGGATATTTTCCCCCCATCTTTGTTCTTGATAAGATAGTACAGGCAGGGTCAACAAAAGGTCTCACCTCTGCTACATATAGGGTATTGTCTACTGAACTTTCCCATCCGCTCTAGGGCTGGTTGGGAAAAAAGATATCGGCTCTGTCCCCGAGAAGGTCTGGGACAATATTCTTCGGTCTTTGCCCCCGGGTGCCTCTCTCTCCATCACACAGACTGACACAGATCTTTATTTTCCATAGAGTCTATAGAACTCTCCAATTTCTGTATGCAATTGGATTGAAATCTAAGCCAGTCTGTGCTAGATGTGGTAATACAGGTACGCTAATACATCTTTTGTGGCAGTGTCCGAAACTTCAAAGATACTGGGCGGAGGTGACTGGTACCCCTAAACGGGCTATTGGATACTAATTGTCATGAAGATCCTGCCAGAAACAGGCGACTCAGACTTTGCGGTTCCCGATCGCGGCTGCAACCGCGCATGCGTGTGCGTGCACGTGTGCACACCTCTGTTAGAGCCAGGCGGGGTATTTAAGCCCGCCTCTCACACACCATCCCTGCTGTCTGCTCTACAGCGTTGTGTATCTGAAACCTGATCTGAGACTTAACCTGTGAAAGACCCCGGCTTACCTGTGACTATTCCAGTCATCCGCCTACACCTGATCCTTGGCCTGTTCTGACTACCCTTCTGTCTGCACCTCTGTACCTCGCTGTCCGCCCAATAACCGACCCGGCCTGTCTGACCATCCAGTCTGCTCCAATCTGCTGAACAGTTCCAGTCTGTTCCTAGTTCCGGTCCAGCTGAACGATTCCAGTCTGTTCCTAGTTCCGGTCCAGCTGAACGATTCTAGTCTGTTCCTAGTTCCGGTCCAGCTGAACGATTCCAGTCTGTTCCTAGTTCCAGTCCAGCTGAACGATTCCAGTCTGTTCCTAGTTCCGGTCCAGCTGAACGATTCCAATCTGTTCCTATTTCCGGTCCAGCTGAACGATTAAAGTCTGTTCCTATTTCCGGTCCAGCTGAACGGTTCCAGTCTGTTCCTAGTTCCGGTCCAGCTGAACGATTCCAGTCTGTTCCTATTTCCGGTCCAGCTGAACGATTAAAGTCTGTTCCTAGTTCCGGTCCAGCTGAACGGTTCCAGTCTGTTCCTAGTTCCGGTCCAGCTGAACGATTCCAGTCTGTTCCTAGTTCCGGTCCAGCTGAACGATTCCAATCTGTTCCTATTTCCGGTCCAGCTAAACGATTCCAATCTGTTCCTATTTCCGGTCCAGCTGAACGATTACAGTCTGTTCCTAGTTCCAGTCCAGCTGAACGATTCCAGTCTGTTCCTAGTTCCAGTCCAGTTTGCTGAGCTGATCCAGTTTGCTAAGCTGATCCAGCCTGCTGAGCCTATCCAGTCTGCTGAGCTGATCCAGTTCCGGTATTCCAGTTCCTGCAAGGAAGCTTCTGCTGGACTGAATCACTTCCTCTTCTTGTTGATCCTGCCAGGCACCCGTGACACTCCTTACTCCTACTGTTACCCTATCAGGGGGCCACGAGTGGGAGCCATAAGGGAGGCCGTCCTCTGCAATTCGGGCTCACAACCATCAGGTACGTGACACTAATATTCCAGTTGAACCACTCATATGTCTATTGGGATACTGCGATACGTCTATTTATACCTCCTCTATTGGTAACACTATAAGACGCACACTTTTTGTAGCCTGTAGACAGATTGCTCTTAAGTGGACCTCTCCCTACCTGCCGACCGTATCTGAGGGGATTTTAGATCTCAATAGGATTATTCTTTTTAAAAAAATACATACCGTATTTATCGGCGTATACCTTGCACTTTTTTGCCCTGAAATTCAGGGCAAAATCGTGGGTGCGCGATATACGCCGATACCTGCTTCCCACGCCGAGTTTGAATTACTGCGCCGGCATATACCGAGCGCAGTACACTTGTGTATAGTCGGGCAGGCTCGGCTTCTCTCGCAGTCACGTCCTGGACGTACAGGACGTGACCGCGAGGAGCCGAGCCTGCCCGACTATACACGAGTGTACTGCGCTCGGTATATGCCGGCGCAATAGTTCAAACTCAGCGTGGGAAGCGGTTATCGAGCGGAGAGGACACCGCAGAATGGCGCCGGACCCGACGAGGACGCTGTCTAGGTATAAGAAGCCTTCTTATACCTAGACAGCGGGACGTTTGCATGCTGCCTTTTTTCACCCCACGCTGATGAAGTCCCGTTCATAGGGACGTAACGTCGTACGAGGGGAAGGGGCCACATGTGACGTCAACCGCGATCGCCGACCTAGACTGAAACCCATGCTCTTATGGATGTTTTATGCTGTTTCGCTGCACTCGTTTGAGAGTGCTTATACAGTGAGTGTATTCGTTTTTTATTCTTAAATAAATGTATTTTGGCTTCAGAGAGCACTAGATTTCCTCTCCTTTGTTTTTTATGCCCTGATTGCCATGTCCTGATCCTGAGTCTGACTGATATCGTGGTTCTACTGCTGCATTGCTTGCTGTCCTCTGAGAACAGGTGGTTCTCTGATTATGCTTTGTGACCTATTGCAGGTCGAAGTTGTAAGGTGAGAGGCCATTCCTGCTATTTGGTGGAGGTTCCTTCTGGATATCACCCTTTGGATTTTTGCACTATTATATTCCGATTTGGATCATCTTTTTGCACTTGAGCACTTTATATGGACTTTATTATATAATTTTTAATTATATATCATATATCATATGTTTTAACTTTCTGTATGTATAGTTTAAAATTGTTTGTTTTGCGCTGCACTATTATTATTTTATATTTAAGTTACGGCGCCCTAATTTTGTGTCGTAAGTGCCGTATCCACAGCGCATTTGCGTCCAAAATTGCGCAAGTGTAACTTAAATTCCGAGACGTAAGGCGGGGTTATTGCAAGTGGGAAGGAAGTGGGCGTGCTTCATTGTAATGAGCCGTGACCCCATGCAAATGAAGGGCCGGACGAATCTGCTCCTCACTGGGCATGTGCAGAACTTGGCTCGGCGCAATCAGTGAGATAAGTAAAAGGCCAAGTGTACTTAGTTTGAGGATCGCCCTGTGTATAAAAGGCCCCAGACAAACACACTTCCCTTGCAAAAGTATATCCCTGTGTTCCCCTTCCTAGAGCAAGTTGCTTCTGCTCTGTCGTTTGTTGGTGTGTGTTGGTGAGTTGTGTGTGAGCTAAAAGTTTTGGAGGAGTAGTAGAGTGTAGTTGGTGTTTTTTTTTCATAAGTGTATTTTCTGTTTGTTTTTTCTGATTGTTTTTTGCGTGTTTGTTTTTGAATTTGTAGTAGCTGTCTGCTTGTGTGTTTTGCTTTTTGTGTGTGTTTCTTCTGTGAGTATTTTTGTTTGTTTGTTGTGTGAGTATTTTTGTTGGTGCTGAGTGGTGGGTGTGATGGCACCGAAGCATAGGAAGCTTAATTTTTCCACGATTGAGAAGCAGATACTTGCTCGGGGCATCGTCCAATATGGGCGTTATTTACATGGCCCTGAGAGCCGGAACACCTCCCTGGCCCAGAGGAAGGACATGATTAAAAAAAACACGGATCAGATCAATGCGGCGCGGGGGGGGGGGGGGGACGAGGACCACTGCTGGCATACAAAAGAAGATAAACGATCTTAGGAGCCTGGTCCGTGACAAGATGGCCAAGATCAATGCCCATGCCACAGGCACTGGAGGAGGCGGACCCTGCCCCGTCAGGCTGACTGAGGAGGAATGGGCAGTGTCCCGGTGTTTCCACCCACAGCAGGTGGTGGGCCTGCGTGGCTATCAATCAGATGTTCCTGTGAGGACAGGTACATTTTTGGTTTTTCGATCTGGTGATTAGCATGTGTGGGTGGGGGAAGGGAAGATGTGCCAAGTGTGTGGATCCTCCAACCTGTGATTGTTTTGTGTCCTCCACAGATGGCCAGGAGATTGCTGGCCCATCAGGCCAGGAGGTTGCCGGCCCATCAGGCCAGGAGGTTGCTGGCCCATCAGGCCAGGCTGCTGCACCATCCCCTGGACAAGAGGCTGCTGAGGAGTCCCAAGAAGGGCAGGAGTCCCCAGGGGAGAGGAGTGGCCACACCTCCCCTCATGAGGAGGATGAGGGGGTGGAGGCTGAGGAAGAAGATATGCAGATTGGCAGGGAAGTCCTTTTGGCCTCTGATTTGTTTCCCCCTGAGGCTACCCCTGAGGCTGGCAGCAGTCAGGCCACCATCAGGGGTAGCCCCTCCCACTCCTCCCCCAACAGGCCTCAACCCACAAGGGTCACTCTCTCCCCTCCTCCCAGGCCACAAGCCTCAGGGGCAGGCATGATGGTGACCCAGGAGACCAGGGGGGTGGCCGAGCGTCTGCCGACCAGTCTGCAGAGGGACAATGCCTGGCAGACCCGCAATCTGGCTCAGATAAAAGAGACTCTGAGCCAGATGCAGACAAGCCTGGGTGCAATGAAGGAGGCAATCACTGATGGGGCCACAAACTCCTTGGCGGTCATCACATGCTTGTGTGACCTGCAGACCGCCACAACAGGCGTGGCCCAGGAGGTGAGTGCCCTGACCCAGGCTGTCCAGGACAATACCCGGGCTGGCCAGGCTAATGCGGCTGCCCTCACAAACTGTCTGACCAGGATAGCAGTGGCCTTGGAGGGCAGGCCAGCAGGAGGACAGTCACCAGGGGAGGCACCTCCTTCCCGTGCTCACCCACCCCCCCAGGATGATCCTCCTTCCCGTGCTCACCCACCCCCCAGGATGATCCTCCTTCCCCTGCTCACACCCCCCCCAGGATGATCCTCCTTCCCCCTGCTCACACCCCCCCCAGGTTGGCCGTGGCCGTGTCCGTGGGCGGCCCAGGCGTAGCTCACGCCTCCGCCGTTAATTTTGCAGGGGTACTTTTGTTTTTTTATTTTTATGATTTTGTTTTGTATACTGTACTTATGATTTGTTTCATGTGTGTGAATGATGTGTGAATGTGGGGGTGGCATTCCTGATTAAATAAGGGTGTCACCCTCAGTTTTGGTGGAGTAGGGATCCCCAGGACCAGGGAGAAGTGATCCCCACACCCCCCCCAGGATGATCCTCCTTCCCCCTGCTCACACCCCCCCCAGGTTGGCCGTGGCCGTGTCCGTGGGCGGCCCAGGCGTAGCTCACGCCTCCGCCGTTAATTTTGCAGGGGTACTTTTGTTTTTTTATTTTTATGATTTTGTTTTGTATACTGTACTTATGATTTGTTTCATGTGTGTGAATGATGTGTGAATGTGGGGGTGGCATTCCTGATTAAATAAGGGTGTCACCCTCAGTTTTGGTGGAGTAGGGATCCCCAGGACCAGGGAGAAGTGATCCCAGGTCCCTGAATGGTGTATGAATGCACAGTGACATAATTGGAGCCGTGGTGGGGCGTTACTGCTCCCAAGTACCATTGGGGGGTACTTGGATCTAATCCAATTAGATGTGCATGTTATGTGTCTGTGCTAGGGACCACAGTGGGTGTGCATTCATGCATTCTCATTGTGACATAATTAATGTGTGTGTTTACTGTGCAAAGATGCCTTCTGCGAGGCATCTCCTGGCTGCTGTTCCCTCAGCAGACCGGGTAGAGTTGGTTGGGGGGGGATTGTCAGGTTCGGGGGTCAGGTCATCACATATGTCAATCTCCAGGCCCCTTCTCTCGGCGAAGTTGTGCAGAATACAACATGCACCGATGATCTGGCACACAAAGTCTGGGGAATACAACAGGGTACCCCCAGACCTATCCAGGCATCGGAAACGTGACTTTAGGAGGCCAAATGTGCGTTCCACCACTGCACGGGTGCGTATGTTTGCAGCATTGTAGTTTTCCTCTCCTGGAGTTTGGGGGTTCCGGTATGGAGTCATAAGATGGCATCCCAGTGCATATACAGAGTCACCGGGAAGGGAAAAGACAGGAGGATGTTAGTCATGCATGTGCCCCTCGTGATGTCTGCATCATGGGGGGGGACAGTCATACCTGACACCCATGTAACTCACCAACCAGCCAGCTGTCCCCATACACGTTCTGTTCACAGATGTTGCTGTGACGGAATATATAGCTGTCATGGCTGGATCCTGGGAATTTGGCACAGACGTGCCATATGAGGTATTTGGCATCCACTATCACCTGTACATTGAATGCCAGTGCTTCCTATTTCGGGAAAATGTGCTCTGTCTCATGGGGGGGCTGTAGTGCCACATGTGTGCAATCATGGTGCGTGGGAATCCAGCAATTTGGAAAAAATCGACCATTGTGTCCATTCGCTGGACCTCCTGGAAGGGTTTGATGAATTGATTGGCCATGCATCTGAGGATTGCAGGGACAACCTGGTGCACATATCTGCTCATGGAGGATTGTGCCATCCCAGCCACACGTCCACTTGTGCGCTGGAAAGAGCCAGTGGCCAGGAAATGGAGTGTTGCCAGTACCTTGATCAGTGGCTGCACTGCATGTGAGTCTTCTCCAGTCCACATCTACGCTCTGTAGTCTTGCACCTCACAAATGTGCATACCCTGTGTCCAGCAAACTGTCCATTTTACCTTGGCAGTAGCTCCTACTGTCACAATAGGTAAAGTTGATCCGGGGAAAATCTGATTGCCTCTCGGGGGATCAGGAAGGAATTTTTTCCCTGCTGTAGCAAATTGGATCATGCTCTGCTGGGGTTTTTTGCCTTCCTCAGGATCAACTGTGGGTATAGAATTGGGTATATGGGATTGTATGATATTATTATTGTTATTTTATTTTGTTTAATGGTTGAACTGGATGGACTTGTATCTTTTTTCAACCCGACTAACTATGTAATTATGTAACATATATACCTAACTATGAATATTGGTGGACCCCTCAATTTTATCATGAATATCTATGTTTGTAAACATGTCATTACTAGTGATTGCCAGTTTAGAAATCGGCACCATGTTATGGGTGCATTTCTCTGTATGTGTAATTCTATGTATGTCAACATGTATTATTAAACAATTCAATTTTGCACCATATTATTCATTTTGTCATCATGAGCTTCATATAAAGTCCCACTTTTTTTGTTTCCATCTTTGCTGCTTTTTGCTGCATCGCTGTTTGTCTTGTCAGAATGACAGGGATAGAGGCACAGGGCCCAGATTCGCGTAGGAGATATGACGGCGTATCTCCAGATACGCCGTTGTATCTCTGAGTCTGAGGCGTTGTATCTTGGCGCCTGATTTAAAGAATCAGATACGCCAGAATTTGTATAAGATACGACCAGAGTAAGTCTCCTACGCCGTCGTATCTTAACTGCATATTTAGGCTGGCCGCTAGGGGCGTGTACGCTGATTTATGCCTAGAAATATGTAAATCAGCTAGATACGCCTATTCATGAACGTACGCCCGGCCGTCGCAGTACAGATACGCCGTTTACGTTAGGCTTTTTCCGGCATAAAGTTACCCCTGCTCTATGAGGCGTAGATGAGGCATACCAATGTTAGGTATGGACGTCAGAACAGCGTAACATTTTTCACGTTTTACGTTGTTTGCGTAAGTCGTTCGCGAATAGGGCTGGGCGTCATTTACGTTCACGTCGAAAGCATTTGGCTTCTTGCGGGTTAATTTGGAGCATGCGCACTGAGATACTTTCACGGATGGCGCATGCGTCGTTCGTAAAAAGCGTCATTTACGTGGGTTCACAATAAATTTACATAACACACGCCCACATCTTCCACATTTGAATTAGGCGGGCTTACGCCGGCCTATTTACGCTACCCTGCCGCAACTTTGGTTTGTGAATACTGCACTTGCCTGTCAAAGTTGCGGAGGCGTAACGTAAATAGGATACGTTACGCCCGCACAAAGATGCGCTCTTCTACGTGAATCCGGGCCACATGACTATACCCAACCATGGCTTCATTTAAGGTCCCAATTCCCCAGTCCCCCTCTTATAAACTTCTAGGGGTGCTCGGATGGGAAATGTACAAGAGGCCACCCTCATCTCAAGCTCCTCATGCAGGTATATGATAACATCACAACCGTTATAAAAGTGTATGGTAATATTGTGTTGCGATGTTGACAATTTTAAGTTACGACTTGTTATTCTGTGTTAAATAAAATCCCTGTTTAGTGTAACCGATTTCTAATGGTTTAAATGGCCTTCAAACTGAGTTGGCTATATCTCTCTAACAAAGCCTAAATCATCTCATTTCATCTCTATGTTGCGATCATTGAGTTATTATGGCGTTGAGGTCAACATAACACAACCACAACTAAACAACATGGTGACTTTGATAAACAATAATGAGCGTAATTTGAGGTTCTTTTATGAATTTAGGACATTTTCATTATGTTGTTGGGTCTGACTCCGATGGCCAGTTCTCAACAGAAGATTGAAGATTCTTGTCTAGAGTTCTGGCAGATTTCTCTTTTGCAGTAAATCTTAGCATCCTTAGTACACCAGTCGGAATGTTGTTTATGGCCGGGGTATTTCTCGATGAGATTGTTTCGCAGCTGTGTTAATAAATCAGTCCTGAGGGCTTCTTTGAATTCTCGGGATGAGTAGGTACAGCATTTAAAGAGGAAGTAAACCCTGATGGGTGTTATTTAGAGTTGAGCGGACACCTGGATGTTCGGGTTCGGGTCCGAACCCGAACTTTAAAAAAAAAGTTTGGGTTCGGGAACCCGAACCCCGAACCCCATTGTAGCCAATGGGACACAGACTTTTAGAAAAAAATGCGCGGAGGTCCCCGCAAATTCAATAACAAGACCCTTCAGGTCTGGTGTGGATTTTAAGGGGAACTCCACCCCAAATTTTTTAAAAAAATGGCATGGAGTTCCCCCTAAAATCCACACCATACCCCTTATCCGAGCACGTTGACCTGGCCGGCCGCAGAAAAGAGGGGGGGACAGAGTGCGCCCCCCCTCTCCTGAACCGCACCAGGCCACATGCCCTCAACATTGGGAGGGTGCTTTGGGGTGCCCCCCAAAGCACCTTGTCCCCATGTTGATGGGGACAAGGGTCTCATCCCCACAACCCTTGCCCGGTGGTTGTGGGGGTATGTGGGCGGGAGGCTTATCAGAATATGGAAGACCCCTTTAACAAAGGGGACCCCCAGATCCTGACCCCCCCTGTGTGAAATGGTAATGGGGTACACAATCACTGTACCCCTACCATTTCACGAAGGAAGTGAAAATAGTAGTTGTCTGAAAAAAAAACACACACCGTTGAACAAAATACTTCATTAATTAAACCAAATAAAAATCCAGCGGTGAAAATAGACGATCCATGCTGCTCCCTGATCCATCGTTGTCTTGTAGCCAGCGGTGGATGAGTTCTCCAGCAAAGGGTGTATGGGTGTTCTTGCCCACGATTGGTCCAGCGATGAGAAGATCCATCCATTCAGAGCACAGCTTCGCGAATGACGCGCCGGAGCTTGAGGTTTCTTTTATAGGGGAGGCGGGCCACGCGTCACGTGACCCTGTCCCCCTCTGACGCACACTGTGCTACGTCACTGGGACAGCCCTATTCCTTAGTAAGGAATGTTCTCATACTTCCTGTCCAAGAAAAACAACAGCCAACATGTATGTGTGATAGCACTGGACTAATAGAAACAAGGGGCCAGATTCAGATACGCTACGCCCGCCTAAAGATAGGCGATTGTATCTCATATACGCCGTAACTTTGAGAGGCGAATCCCGTATTCTGAAAGAACTTGCGCCGGCGTTGCGTATATGGGCCGGCGTAAGCCCGCCTAATTCAAAATAGGCTGGTAGGGGGCGTGTTGTATGCTAATTAATCGTGACCCCGAGTAATTGACGCTTCTAAGGAACGGCGCATGCGCCGTCCGTGAAAGTATCCCAGTGCGCATGCTCCAAATTCCGCCGCAAATAGTCAATGCTTTAGACGTGAACGTAACTTACGAACAGCCCTATTCGCATACGACTTACGCAAACGACGTAAACGACGCAAAATTCGACGCTGTCTCGACGTCCATACCTAATATTGGCTACGCATCATATAGCAGGGGTAACTTTATGCCGGAAAAAGCCTTACGTAAACTAAGTAAATCAATGCGCCTGGCGCACGTACGTTTCTGAATCGGCGTATCTAGCTCATTTGCATATTATACGCGTAAATCACTGGAAGCGCCCCTAGCGGCCAGCGTAAATATGCAACTAAGATACGACGGCGTAAGAGACTTACGCCGGCCGTATCTTACTCAAATTCTGGCGTATCTGATTCTTTGAATCAGGCGCCAAGATAGGACGCCTCACACTCAGAGTTACGATGGCGTATCTGAAGATACGCCGTCATAACTCCTTTCTGAATCTGGCCCTCGGTGTTTGATGGATAGAAAATCAATTGAGTCCTCTTTTGAATGGGCTGTTGTGCAATGAAGGTATAGTATAGGTCAAAGGTCTGCAAACTGTGGCCCAGGGGCTGGATGTGGCCCTTTGCTCGCTTTTATCCGGTCCTTGAGGTATTGTTCACCCCATTGTCAGCAACAGTGGGGCATAGTAGACAAAGAAAAATCCCAGATGGCTGCACTCCACCAGATCCGCTTTATTCATGTTATAAAGTTCCAACAGGCAGAATCACATGCAGTGGGGGAACGAACTCTCCCACTGTATGTGATTCTGCCTGTTGGTATTTTATAACCCTAATAAAGCGAAACTGTTGGAGTGTGGCCATCCGGGATTTTTCTTATTTGTCTACTGTGCAGCTTACAAGCTGGGTGATGATCACCCTCTTGGCAGGTATGTAGGGTGTGGACAGTGTGGACTGAACTGGAGCAGTGGCTCTTCGGTGTTGTTGTAACAGTGGGACATAGTTCCTGCCACCGACAATGGGGGCACTATTCCTCCCACTGACACCAATGATGGGCACTAACCCTCCCACTGACACTATAGATAGGGCACTATTTCTTCCCCTGACACCTATGATGACGCACTATTACTCTGCCCAATACCAATGATGGGGCATTGTTTACTCTCACTGACACCAGGGCACTTTCTTCTCCAACTGACCATAGTTCAGCCCTTCTAAAATTTGACAGACAGTAAAGTAGCCCATTTTTTAGAAAGTTTGGAGACCCCTGGTATATGTGGACATTATTCCAGTACTGGGTTGCGGCCTCTCTGGTAGCTTCAAAGACTACTTCAAAACACTCATTAACCACTTGCTTACTGGGCACATATACCCCCCTCCTGCCCAGGTAAAATTTCAGCTTCCGGCACTGCGGCGCTTTAACTGACAATTGCGCGGTCGTGCGACGTGGCTCCCAAAAAAAAATTTACGTCCTTTTTTCCCCACAAGTAGAGCTTTCTTTTTGTGGTATTTGATCGCCTGTGTTTTTATTTTTTGCGCTATAAACAAAAAAGAGCGACAATTTTTGAAAAAAAATACAATATTTTTTTACTTGTTGCTATAATAAATATGCCAATTTAAAAAAAAAAAATAATAATTTTTTCTCAGTTTAGGCCGATACATATTCTTCTACATATTTTTGGTAAAAAAAAAAAAAAAAAAATAGCAATAAGCGCAAAAGTTATAGCGCCTTCAAAATAGGGGACAGAATTATTATTTTTTATTATTTTTTTTACTAGAAATGGCGGCGATCTGCGATTTTTATTGGGACTGCGATATTATGGCGGACACATCGGACACTTTTGACACATTTTTGGCGCCATTCACATTTTTACTGCGATCAGTGCTATAAATATGCACTAATTACTGTATAAATGTGACTGGCATTGAAGGGGTTAACACTAGGGGGTGAGGAAGGGGTTAAATATGTTCCCTATATAGTGTTCTAACTGTAGGTGGGGGGGAGGTGACCGATCTGTGTCCCTATGTACAAGAGACACAGATCGGTCTCCTCTCCAGAGACAGGACGCTGTCTCTGTGTGAGCCGGGAATGAGAGATGACCTCATTTGTTTACATATGAGATCATCTCTCATTGGCCGCACAGATCGCATCGCAAACGGCCACTCTGATTGGCCGTTCGCGGCGATCTGTAATTGGCTGTGTCCAAGGGACACGGCCAACAGAGAGTTTCCCCACTGCGCGCTCTGGAGTGCGCGCGCGGGGAACGCCCAAAGGGGCGGACGTCAATTGACGTCTAGTTGGATTTTGAGATCCGCGCTGTAGCCGTCATTCGACTATAGCGTGGGTCTCAGGAGGTTAAATGACAAACTCTAGGGTTGGTAATTGATGAGCTCTCAGCACAGTTGTCTTCTTGTCAGGCGTGCGATCCTGTGTCCCGTGCTACCATCTTGGTCCCCCTCAGCCAGCTGCCTTTTCTGAACTCAGGCAGCCCAGCCCCTGATAGCATAATGTCCCTCCATATGAACATTCGCATCGAATTGGCTCCCGCAGCCTCCTGGGATATATGACTGGAAGCAGGATACAACATTCTCGTCTATTCAAGAATGGTGGTGGGGGTCACCCTGAAATTGATTCAAGAATAGTGGAAGGGGCGGAAAAACCTACCCTGTAGAACCTGATTTAAGAGAGGTGGTGGGGGCTGAGAAACTCACCCCCCCCTAAACTCAAGCATGGTGGTGGGGGCCAAGAAACTGACACCAGAGAAATTGATTCAAGAAAAGTGGTGGGGACTGAGAAACCCACCCCCCCAGAAATGTATTCAAGATTGGTGGAGGGTGCTTAGAAACACACCCCCAGAAATTGATTAAAAAATGATGGTGGGGGCAGAGAAACTCACTCCCCCAGAAATGTATTCAAGAATGGTGGTGGGGACTGTGAAATCTACCCCCCAGAAATTGATAAAAAAAAGGAGGTGGGGACTGAGATTCCGAACCCCCCCCCCCCCTCAGAAATTGATTCAAGAAAGGTGAAGGGGGCGAAGAAACCCATCCCCAGTTTAGGGCCTCAAGAAATGAGATAGGCTGTCAGTACATCAGGATTGATACATTTTCAAATATATCCCATCGTTTGTAGACTTATCACACAGACTAAATAATACACACGGATTTAGGCTATTTTTACCCCAAAAAAATGTAGCAGAAAAAATGTTGTTCTAAATTTATAAAAGAAGATTATTTATTTCTAAAAATTGTATAATACAAATGAAGAAAACTGTGTTTTTTTTTTTTGTTTTTTTTAATTTATCAGTATTTTATTTATATAGCAAAAAATAAAAAAACCCAGTGGTGGTTGAATACCACCAAAAAAGCCCTATGTTTGTGAAATAAATTATATAAATGTAGTTTGCGTACAGTGTTGTATGACCACGCAATTGCAAGTTAACCACTTCAATACCGGGCACTTTGACTCCCATCCTGCCCAGGACAATTTTCAGCTTTCCACGCTGTCACAAATTGAATGACAATTGTGTAAACTGTACCCATATGATAGTTAAAAAAAATAAAATAAATAGCGCTTTCTTTTGGTGGTATTTAAACACTTCCTGACGGCCGTACGACTTTATACGGCCGCAGTGTGGTTCTTAATCTCTGGGTGGCCATCTATATACGGGCAGCAGCAGGCCCGGACTGGCCATCGGGCAAACCGGGCATACGCCCGGTGGGCCGCGGCCACCGAGAGGCCGCCAGGCTGCAAGCCGCGCCGCTCATCTAGCCTCTCCGCGGCCGCCCGGGTGGAAGTAAACACCGAGGGGGAGGAGCTAGATGAGAAGCCTTCGGCCTCTCCACGGCCGGGGGGTGTGACTGCGAGGGGGAGGAGCCAGAGCCGACACCTGCTGGCTGCTGCTACAACACCGGACCGGATTCAAGAAAACGTGAGTGCAGCCCCCCCCCCGCTCCTGTAACCTGGATAGGAGGAGCAGTGGGGGCGGCTGCATATAAAAAATCTTTTTCTCAATCTCCCTTCTGCTGTATTGGAATGCCTGAGGCTGCGAGAGGTACAGTAAAAGCAGCAGGCATTCCAATACTGCAGAAGGGAGACGATAGAGAAAAAGATTTTTATATGCAGCCGCCCCCACTGCTCCTCCTCCACCTTCCATACACTTTGCCTCCTCGTGATCTCCACCCCCCCAGTACTCTCTGCTACCCCCCCCCCCCCAGGGCTCTCCAAGACTCCCCCCAGGGCTCTCCACCTCCCCCCAGGACTCTCTGCCACCCCCAGTGCTCTCTGCCACCCCCAGGGCTCTCACCCTCCCCCCAGGGCTCTCTGCCACCCCCAGGGCTCTCTGCCACCCCCAGTGCTCTCTGCCACCCCCCAGGGCTCTCTGCCACCCCCCAGGGTTCTCCACCACCCCCAGTGCTCTCTGCCACCCTCCCCCCAGGGCTCTCCACCTCCCCCCAGGACTCTCTGCCACCCCCCAGTGCTCTCACCCTCCCCCCAGGGCTCTCTGCCACCCCCAGTGCTCTCTGCCACCCCCCCAGTGCTCTCCACCTCCCTCCATGCTCTCTGCCACCCCCAGTGCTCTCCACCACCCCCCCAGAGCTCTCTGCCACCCTCCAGGGCTCTCTGCCACCCCCCCCAGTGCTCTACACCTCCCTCCATGCTCTCTGCTATCACCCCAGTGCTCTCCACCACCCCCCAGTGCTTTCTGCCACCCCCAGTGCTCTCTGCCACCCCCCGCAGTGCTCTCTGCCACCCCCCACAGTGCTCTCTGCCACCCCCCATTGCTCTCTGCTACCACCCAGTGCTCTCCGCCACCCCCCAGTGCTCTCCGCCACCCCCCAGTGCTCTCTGCTACCCCCTGCAGTGCTCTCTGCTACCCCCTGCAGTGCTCTCTGCTACCCCCTGCAGTGCTCTCTGCCACCCCCCAGTGCTCTCTGCCACCCTCCAGTGCTCTCAACCTCCCCTCCAGTGCTCTCAACTCCCCCCCCCAGTGCTCTCAACTCCCCCCCCCCCAGTGCTCTCTGCTACCCCCCAGTGCTCTCTGCTACCCCCAGTTCTCTTTGCCACCCCCAGTGCTCTCTGCCACCCCCAGGGCTCTCAACCTCCCCCCAGGGCTCTCAACCTCCCCCCAGGGCTCTTTTACGCCACCCCCAGTGCTCTCTGCCACCCCCAGTGCTCTCTGCCACCCCCCATTGCTCTCTGCTACCACCCAGTGCTCTCCGCCACCCCCCAGTGCTCTCCACCACCCCCCAGTGCTCTCTGCTACCCCCTGCAGTGCTCTCTGCCACCCCCCAGTGCTCTCTGCCACCCTCCAGTGCTCTCAACCTCCCCTCCAGTGCTCTCAACTCCCCCCCCCAGTGCTCTCAACTCCCCCCCCCCAGTGCTCTCTGCTACCCCCCAGTGCTCTCTGCTACCCCCAGTTCTCTTTGCCACCCCCAGTGCTCTCTGCCACCCCCAGGGCTCTCAACCTCCCCCCAGGGCTCTTTTACGCCACCCCCAGTGCTCTCTGCCACCCCCAGTGCTCTCTGCCACCCCCAGTGCTCTCTGCCACCCCCAGTGCTCTCCGCCACCCCCCAGTGCTCTCCGCCACCCCCCAGTGCTCTCTGCTACCCCCTGCAGTGCTCTCTGCCACCCCCCAGTGCTCTCTGCCACCCTCCAGTGCTCTCTGCCACCCTCCAGTGCTCTCTGCCACCCTCCAGTGCTCTCAACCTCCCCTCCAGTGCTCTCAACTCCCCCCCCCCAGTGCTCTCAACCCCCCCCCCAGTGCTCTCAACTCCCCCCCCCAGTGCTCTCAACTCCCCCCCCCAGTGCTCTCTGCTACCCCCCAGTGCTCTCTGCTACCCCCAGTTCTCTTTGCCACCCCCAGTGCTCTCTGCCACCCCCAGGGCTCTCAACCTCCCCCCAGGGCTCTCAACCTCCCCCCAGGGCTCTTTTACGCCACCCCCAGTGCTCTCTGCCACCCCCCAGTGCTCTCTGCCACCCCCCAGTGCTCTCTGCCACCCCCAGTGCTCTCAACCTCCCCCCAGGGCTCTTTGCCACCCCCTAGGGCTCTTTTCCGCCACCCCCAGTGCTCTCTGCCACCCCCTAGTGCTCTTTGCCACCCCCTCCAGTGTCATCCACCACCCCCATGCCACCCCCCTAGTGCTCTCCAACTCCCTCCATGCTCTCTGCCACACCCAAGTGCTCTCCACCTCCCCCCAGTGCTCTCTGCCACCCCCCCCAGTGCTCTCTGCCACCCCCCAGTGCTCTACACCTCCCTCCATGCTCTCCGCTACCACCCCAGTGCTCTCCGCCACCCCCCAGTGCTCTCTGCCACCCCCCCAGGGCTCTCTGCCACCCCCCAGTGCTCTACACCTCCCTCCATGCTCTCCGCTACCACCCCAGTGCTCTCCGCCACCCCCCAGTGCTCTCTACCACCCCCCTCAGTGCTCTCTGCCACCCCCCAGGGCTCTCTGCCATCCTCCAGTGCTCTCAACCTCCCCTCCAGTGCTCTCAACTCCCCCCCCCAGTGCTCTCTGCTACCCTCCAGTTCTCTTTGCCACCCCCCAGTGCTCTCTTCCACCCCCCAGGGCTCTCAACCTCCCCCAGGGTTCTCCGCCACCCCCTAGGGCTCTCTGCCACCCCCCAGGGCTCTCCGCCACTCCCCATTGCTCTCTGCCACCCCCCCAGTGTTCTCAACCTCCCCCCCAGGGCTCTTTGCCACCCCCTAGGGCTCTTTCCCGCCACCCCCCAGTGCTCTCTGCCACCCCCCAGTGCTCTCTGCCACCCCTAGTGCTCTTTGCCACCCCCTCCAGTGTTATCCACCACCCCCATGCCACCCCCAGTGCTCTCTAACTCCCTCCATGCTCTCTGCCACCCCCCAGTGCTCTCTGCCACCCCCAGTGCTCTCTGCCACCCCCCAGTGATCTCTGCCACCCCCCCAGTGCTCTACACCTCCCTCCATGCTCTCCGCTACCACCCCAGTGCTCTCCGCCACCCCCCAGTGCTCTCTGCCACCCCCCGCAGTGCTCTCTGCCACCCCCCAGGGCTCTCTGCCATCCTCCAGTGCTCTCAACTTCCCCCCCAGTGCTCTCTTCTACCCCCCCAGTGCTCTCTTCTACCCCCCACAGTGCTCTCTGCTACCCTCCAGTTCTCTTTGCCACCCCCCAGTGCTCTCTTCCACCCCCCAGGGCTCTCAACCTCCCCCCAGGGCTCTCCGCCACCCCCCATTGCTCTCTGCCACCCCCCCAGGGCTCTCTGCCACCCCCCAGGGCTCTCAACCTCCACCCAGGGCTCTCCGCCACCCCCTAGGGCTCTTTTACACCACCCCCAGTGCTCTCTGTCACCCCCCCCAGTGCTCTCTGCCACCCCCCAGTGCTCTCCGCCTCCCCCAGTGCTCTTTGCCACCCCCCTCCAGTGCTCTCAACCTCCCCTCCAGTGCTCTCAACCTTACCCCCAGTGATCTCCGCCTCCCCCAGTGCTCTCTGCCACGCCACCCCCCAGTGCTCTCTGCCACCCCCAGGGCTCTCTGCCACACCCCCAGTGCTTTCAACCTCCCCACCAGTGCTCTCTGCCACCCCCCCCCCCCCAGTGCTCTCTGCCACCCCCCAGGGCTCTGTCACCCCCTAGTGCTCTCCACCTCCCCCATGCTCTCTGCCACCCCCCTAGTGCTCTTTGCCACCCCCCTCCAGTGTTCTCCACCACCCCCATGCTCTCTGCCACCCCCCCCCCAGTGCTCTCCAATTCCCTCCATGCTCTCTGCCACCCCCCAGTGCTCTCAACCACCCACCAGTGCTCTTCACCTCCCCGCATGTTCTCAGCCGGAGGTGCCGGTTAGCATGTCATGGGCTGCTCAATCAAAAATGCCTGGGCCTATTTTTTGTCCCAGTCCGGGCCTGGGCAGCGGCCTCCAGCCACTGGGGGGGCGTGCGCGCGCGTGCCTGCCGCATCACGCGATGTCCGCTGGGCACCCGCGATCGGCGGTTGCAGAGACAAGGACGTGGATCTGTGTGTGTAAACACACAGATCCACGTCCTGTCAGGGAGAGAGGAGACTGATGCTGTGTCCCTTGTACATAGGGACACAGATCGGTCACCTCCCCCAGTCAGTCCCCTTCCCCCACAGTTAGAAACACTATGCAGGGTACACATTTAACCCCTTCCTCACCCCTTAACCCCTTCAATGCCAGTCACATTTATACAGTAATTAGTGCATATTTATAGCACTGATCGCAGTATAAATGTGAATGGTGCCAAAAATGTGTCAAAAGTGTCCGATGTGTCCGCCATAATGTCGCAGTCCCAATAAAAATCGCAGATCGTCGCCATTACTAGTAAAAAAAATAAAAAAAAATAACTGCGGCGGCTGGTCGGCAAGCAGTTAAAGTAGCGCAGTGCCGAGTTGCAAATAATGGGCCAGATTCAGATAGGTCAGCGGATCTTTAGATCCGCGTAACCTATCTGATTTACGTTACGCCGCCGCAAGTTTTTGAGGCAAGTGCTTCATTCAGAAAGCACTTGCCTCTAAAGTTGCGGCGGCGTATCGTAAATCCCCCGGCGTAATTCAAATTCCGCGGCTAGGGGGCATCTAAAATTAAAATCAGGCACGTCCCCGCGCCGATCGAACAGCGCATGCTCCGTCCGCAAATTTTCCCAGCGTGCATTGCTCCAAATGACGTCGCAAGGACGTCATTGGTTTCGACGTTAACGTAAATTACGTTCGGCCGTATTCGCAAGACTTACGCAAACGACGTAAAAAATTAAAAACTCGGCGCAGGAACGACGGCCATACTTAACATAGGATACGCCGCACTTACCCCTCCTATAGCAGGGGTAACTTTCCGCCGGAAAAAGCCGAACGCAAACGACGTAAAAAAAAAAGCGCCGGTCGTTCGTTTCTGAATCGGTGTAAATGCTCATTTGCATATTCAACGCGTAAAAGATACGGAAGCGCCACCTAGCGGCCGGCCTGGAATTGCAGCCTAAGATCCGACGGTGTAAGTCACTTACACCTGTTGGATCTTAGGCATATCTATGCGTAACCTGATTCTATGAATCAGGCACATAGATACGACGGCCGGACTCAGAGATACGACGGCGTATCCGGAGATACGCCATCGTATCTTCTTTCTGAATCCGGCCCAATGTCTTGATTATGAAGGGGGTAAAACCTTTCAGGAGGTCAAGTGGTTAATATCTACTAAACGGCACAAGTTCAGGTCATTTCTAAGGCACCCCACAAGTAAGTGTTTGTTTTATTAGCTTATCTGTAGGACAAAGTAAAAACATAAAACGTGACTTCATTACCATTTTAACACAAATAGTCCCTTCTATTGCTCTCGGCCTCCTCCAAATCTCTAAATTCCTCTATTTTGTGGCTGTGATTGATCTTCCGGTTAGAGGGTGGCTATGTTCATTCTCCATGGTCCCACTGTATGTAGGAACGCAGCCATCCTCTCATAACACATAATACATTTCAAAAGATCCTGGCTCATGCAACCCAGCCGGATTTACTGCTAACACATCTCCGAGACAGATTGCCTCACATCCCCCAAGAAAGTGACGGTGGAAGGTAAAGAAACGTTTTATTAAGTTGTTTCGTGTTTTGCATATTCTATAAAAAAAAAAAAAAGCCTTCGTAAACATGATCGCCTGCACAGACTTGTGCCAACTGCTTCGAAAAATTCCCGGAGCTACAAATACCATCCATGTGTTTCCATTTTGGAGCTGCCACACGTTCTGAGTTATAACTGGAGTTTCCATATGAAAGTAATTCTCGATGTGACGTTCACATTTCACTTGCTTGCCTTTCCATATTTTCATGATCATAATACATGTATTATGTCTTGTACTGTGTAAAAGTGGTGGCAAGCCCTCACATATGCCCAATGAAGTGACTGGCCTCAGGGGATACACAGAGGTGAAACAAATCCCCCTACATAAGTTGGGAAGCAAGGCAGGGTGGGAATAGAGAGGCAGTTGCTGAAGCTGACCAAATTCCCACCCAATTGGTTGTAATAAACTATCTTGGTACTGATAAACAAAAACAACGTTTTTATATAGAATACAATATTTATTACATAAAAAATTGACATACAAAATTAATTTAAAAATCAATAAACAAATACTTGGGGTTCCCCCAAGAGGTATCTGTTGATACATGCCAGTGCATCGCATAAATTAGCGTATCCTCAACTAGTTTAGCGGCAAACACACCGCTTCCTCAGGAGGAATAATCTATAAGACAGATGATACACCGCTTCCTCAGGAGGAATAATCTATAAAACAGATGATACACCGCTTCCTCAGGAGGAATAATCTATAAAACAGATGATACACCACTTCCTCAAAAGGAATAATCTATAAAATAGATGATATACGGCTTCCTCAGGAGGAATAATCTATAAAACAGATGATACACCGCTTCCTGAAAAGGAATAATCTATAAAACAGATGATACACCGCTTCCTGAAAAGGAATAATCTATAAAACAGATGATACACCGCTTCCTCAGGAGCAATAATCTATAAAACAGATGATACACCGCTTCCTCAGAATGAATAATTTATAAAACAGATGATACACCGCTTCCTCAGGAGGAATAATCTATAAAACAGATGATACACCGCTTCCTCAGGAGGAATAATCTATAAGACAGATGATACACGGCTTCCTCAGGAGGAATAATCTATAAAACAGATGATACACCGCTTCCTCAGGAGGAATAATCTATAAAACAGATGATACACCGCTTCCTCAGGAGGAATAATCTGTAAGACAGATGATACACGGCTTCCTCAGAAGGAATAATCTATAAAACAGATGATATACCGCTTCCTCAGGAGGAATAATCTATAAGACAGATGATACACGGCTTCCTCAGGAGGAATA
Organism: Rana temporaria; assembly: GCF_905171775.1. Lineage (NCBI taxonomy): Eukaryota > Metazoa > Chordata > Amphibia > Anura > Ranidae > Rana > Rana temporaria. The sequence continues at coordinate 20,288,342 of NC_053497.1, forward strand.
ATCTATAAAACAGATGATACACGGCTTCCTCAGGAGGAATAATCTATAAAACAGATGATACACTGCTTCCTCAGAAGGAATAATCTATAAAACAGATGATGCACCGCTTCCTCAGGAGGAATAATCTATAAGACAATATTGCATTATATTGTTTTTGTTTGCTTATCTACAAACTGTGCTAGCTGCTTTGCATTGGGACTATTGTATCTTTAAAGGAGTTGTAAAGGATTTTTTTTTTTTTTTTTTTTGCTGAAATGACCGTTTACAGGGTATAGAGACATAATAGTTAACTGATTCCTTTTAAAAATGATTCAAAATAGATAAAAATCAATCATATAAATGTACCTGCAGTTTCTAGTTTTGTTTTGTTTTTGCATGTTGTTTCCTGCCTGTGATGTACAGAGCCACAGAGCCAATACAGGGCAGTGATGGTTTGGAAAACGAAACTGATTGGTGCTGAGGGGTTTTAGACACACAGTAATCACACCTCCTTGATTAGTGACCACAGAGAGAAAGCTCCCAGTACTGTGGTTATCAGGAAACAGACAACCAGGAAGTGTGGAGATCAGAGAAGAATTACAGCAACTTGAGCGCACAAACGAACAATGAGGACATGAAAACAGCACTGCATTAAGGTAAAGGAAGCTATTAAGATAAAAAAAATTCCTTTGCAAACCCTTTAAGTTAGCGCAGATATTTTGTTCACTTTTATTTCACTAATCTATAAGACAGATGATACAGTAAGACATAAGGTGGATACATTATAATTAAAAATGTTGAAAATGTTTAATTATAACGTATACGCCTTATGTCTTACTGTATCATCTGTCTTATAGATTATTCCTCCTGAGGAAGCTGTGTTTTTGCCGAAACTAGTTGAGGATACGCTAATTTATGAGATAAACTGCATCAACAGATACCTCTTGGGGGAACCCTAAGTATTTGTTTATTGATTTCTAGCTTAATTTTGTATGTCAATTTTTTATATGTAATAAATATTTTATTCATCTAAAAATCAATAAACAAATACTTGGGGTTCTGATAAACAAAAACAAAGTTTTTATATAGAATAAAATATTTATTTCATATAAAATTGACATACAACATTCATCTAAAAATCAATAAACAAGTACTTGGGGTTCCCCCAAGAGGTATCTGCTGATGTAGTGCATCTCATAAATTAGCGTATCCTCAACTAGTTTCGCGGCAAACACACCGCTTCCTCAGGGGGAATAATCTATAAAACAGATGATACGGTAAGATATAAGGTGGATACATTATAATTAAACATTTTCAATACAGCATTGTTATATTTTTTTGCTGTATTGAGAACGGGGGGGGGGGGGGGGGTTACTTTTAATTTTTGTAATACATTTTTAACTTTTTCATTATTTTATTGCTGTGAAAAGGGGTTACCAAACCCTTTTTTGATAGCATTGGGCAGGTGACAGGTACTCTCTATGGGGACATTAGTGATCCAATAGACCCCGATGTCTTTCCTGCCCTCCAAAGCATCTAACCGAGCAGAAATCTGCCTGGTAACATGCTCCTCTGGCTGTACCGGCCAGGGAATAGAAGCTCTGAAACTGGAAAGTGACAAAATCCTTGTTGCTTCCGGTTTCATTCATTGCAGAGGAAATTGAGAAAGGGATGTTCCAGCCATCAACTTATGCTTAATGGTTCTTCTTTAGAAATACTACATACGTCCGAAGAGGCAAACTAGTTAATGATACATCAGAGGTCAGCCGAACTGGAGCCAAAGTGATGTAATAAACATAAACAGGTTCGGAGGGAGATCAGGTTTACTGGTCTCCTTTTCTTTTAACACGTCTCCTCCTGCGCAGCCATTCTGTCAGGACCTGGACTTGAACCTGGGACCTCAGCTGTGTCTGGCAATGAATCTTCTCACTGAGCTATCTGAGATGCTGGACAGCACCTTGTCAGATCCTTTAGACAACCCTGCCTTGTACCTTGATTCCAGCTGAACCTTGAACTCTTTGCTCCTCCCACAAACTTCCTGATATAAGCCATGTCTCTGAACTTCCTCCTTGGCAGGTTATTGTGCCTTCCCTGCCAGTGCCATGCTGTTGTCGTTCCTGCTTTCATTTGTACCTGCAACCACCCGTGTTTGACCCTCGGCCTGTTCCTGGACTACTCAGCTGCCTGATCCCAATCTGCAACCACCCGTGTTTGACCCTCGGCCTGTTCTTTGACTACTCTTCTGCTTGATCCGAACCTGTAGCCACTCATGATTGACCTCTTGGCTTGTTTATTGACCATGCTGCTGTTTCATCCTTGTCTGCTTATCCACTACTGTACCCGGCATGCTCACACCCTGGTGGAGCAAACCTGAGGACCGCGACCTGGTACTAGCTCGCAGCTAAATCCATCTCCACCATCAGGAGCTCTGGTGAACACCAGCTAGTACGACTCCGCACCTCAGGTGAGCCTGTGTCATCTGCCAGAAGTGACTGTCTGTACACCTGTCTTCAACTGCTATAGCTACTGGCCTCTGAGCCTGACTCCAGACCGTGACACATTCACTGGGAAGGCCAGTGTTCTGCTGTTTATCCTCCCCCAGCTCTCTGAGCTTCTTTTGCAGTTGAGAACAGAGGTTATGTAATCTTGTGTTTATAATGTGGTGTTTTTTTTTTTTTAAATAACAGTTTTATTTATATCATTTTTTTTTAACAGATATGTTTTTTTTTTATATGTTTACATACATTTTTTGCCTTTAATTTTTATTTTAAACTGAATGGGTTGTTTTATAAGGTGGGGGCTCACTTTAATAGAATCCCAATCTTAGTCTATAGGGTTAATTATTGAGTTGGCCCCCCCTTTGCAGCTATAACAGCTTCAACTCTTCTGGGAAGGTTGAGGAGTGTGTCCATGAGAATGAGGTCAGTGTGTGTATATGTGAGGGCAGGCACTAATGTTGGATGAGAAGGCCTGGCTTGCAGTCTCTACTCAAATTCATCACAAAAGTGTTCTATCGGGTTGAGGTTAGTCCAGGCCAGTCAAGTTCCTCCACCCCAAACTTGTTCATCCATGTCTTTATGGACCTTGCTTTGTGCACTGGTATGCAGTCATGTTGGAACAGGAAGGGGCCATCCCCAAACTGTTCCCACAAAGTTGGGAGCATGAAATTGTCCAAAATGTCTTGGTATGCCGATGCCTTAAGAGTTCCCTTCACTCGAACTAAGGGGCCAAGCCCAACCCCTGAAAAACAACCCCACACCATAATCCCCCCTTGCCCCACTAGATAATCTGCCCTCCACCAAATGATTTGGACCAGTGCACAAAGCAAAATCCACAAAGACATGGATGAGCGAGTTTGGGGTGGGGGAACTTGACTGGGCTCAACCTGATAGAACAACTTTGGGATGAATTAGAGCGGAGACTGCGAGCCAGGTCTTCTCGTTCAGCGTCAGTGCCTGACCTCACAAATGCGCTTCTGGAAGAATGGTCAAATATTCCCATAGACACACTCCTAAACCTTGTGGACGGCCTTCCCAGAAGAGTTGAAGCTATTGTAGCTGCAAAGGGTGGGCCAACTCAATATTGAACCCTACGAACTAAGACTGGGATGTCATTAAAGTTAATGTGTGTGTGTAAAGGCAGGCGTCCCAATACTTTTGGTAATATAGTGTATAGTTTAATCCTCAATGAGTGCGCAGTCCACTGACCCTATCTGGGGGACAGGAAAAAATCTGTAGCGAGTCAGTTGCGTAGTTTGGACACCCCCAATCTATAAAATAAAAACTGAAATTTAGCCCCTACTATCATAATAAGAGCACTAAATGTTTCCTAACCTGACATTTGAGTATGTATCAATGTCTGCCAATATTTGCATTCTCAGTAAAGCTTCTGTAGCTGTTCTCTTCTATTGTCTCTAAGCATACTTTTGGCGTCCTGTTTGATTCTGTTACCTATTGACTTTTGCTACACCTGCTGTTCCTAAGCCACAAATTTCCTTCTTGTTGCCCCTGAGGCTCTGTAACACACCATTGTGTAACCTTATTAAATTAATAATAATTAAAACGTGAACAATTGACTAATGTTTATTCTGGAGTGTGCTGTGTAGAGAAAACAAGAGAAAAAAATGTAACTTTTTGAACTATCTGTGAAGGTTCTTACTTATCCAGGTCATGACATACTGTAGATAGTATTACTAGTAGTCCCATTCAACTGGACTTGTTCAACTATAGGGCTTCAACATTTACAGAACACATTTACTTGAATGTGTCTTTAAAAAATATTAATGGGGCTAGGGTACAGTGCCTCGAAAAAGTATTCATACCTCTTGAATAGGGATGAGCTTCGTATTCGAGTCAAACTCATGTTCGACTCGAACATCGTATGTTCGATCGTTCGTCTAAATACGAACAAAACGGGTCTTTCGCGCCAAATTCGAGTTACGTTTCACAGACCATAATTCACTGCGGCATCGCTGGCTGATGATTGGCCAAGCATGCACTATGACCCGCGTGCTTGGCCAATCACAGCTTGCAAAAAACGGAGAGCCATAATTGGCCAAAGCCAGGGTGGCTTTTGCCAATTATGGCTCAGGGGGTTTAGTACACGCCCCACATCCCCTGATGAAGTCACGTGGTGTGATAATACGTGTTGGGATTGGAGCGTTGGACAACTGTAGCACCTGACGGACGGCAAACGAATTCGCTACTCGTGGATATTGTGCACTGTTCATCTGCTCAAATGTGAGTTTTTTAATGTTGTTTTGATAAAAGATTTGTTATACTGGATTATGCGATGTGCCTTCCTTCCCTCTATTTTTTGTGACATCGCCACTCGAGTCATTTAGCACCCCCAGCGTGACATACGGAAGACTCAGAGCGAGAGGGGAAGCAGGACACTGACGAGCTCGCTGCTCGTGGAGATAACCCCCTTATCCCTTCACTTCATGTAAGTGCATCCAGTGCTGGCTGCGTGTTAGACTCTCTGTCATATCAGTATTACACCATCTTGCTGTGTGTTATTTCCTTACATGTGTTGCCTGGTACTGGGACATTAAGAGCAGCATCCGTTACAAGACCAGACCCTTGTATACAAGCTTTTTCGATCAGGCTATACATGTCAGCTCTGAGGTGAGCTGCTGGGACCACTAGTGGTGTGTGCGATACTTCAAGGTGTGCGGCTTGCCTATCTCACAAGATTCAGTTGCGGGGTCTTCCACCATTGGATTTTCTTTTCTTCCATTCAGCAGTTGCATCAGACTTATTATTGACTGTGTGGTTCTTTGCTTTGGACTTTTCTGCCTTAGACCATATGTGTGCCACCATTTTATATATAGAGATTGTTCATTTTATTGCTACCATGTTGTAACACTTCACTTGCCTTCACTTATTTTGGGTTGCCCAGTCACTTGTGCCCCTTCCCCGTATTCACTAATAGCCTTATTGTTTTAATTTTCACAGAGCAGACACTTTCACCTGTTTATTTATAATGTTTTGTCTATTAAGGTAGACCTTCTCAGTGTTTGCAGCAGTGCTCCCTCCACCTCCCTTCCCTTCCCCATTCACAGACAGCGCAGGGGTTTTACCCTATTCAAGACTTGAAAATTGCTGTTTGCAGACCCTCTCTATCCAATCTGACAGAGCTTGAGATATTTTGCAAAGAAGAATGGGCAAAAATGTCACTCTCTAGATCTACAAAGCTGGTAGAGACATCCCTAAAAAGACTTGCAGCTGTAATTTATCAATTTATCAATTTCCTTCCACTTCACAATTATGTGCCACTTTGTGTTGGTCTATCACAAAAAAATCCCAATAAAATACATTTACGTTTTTGGTTGTAACATGACAAAATGTGGAGAATTTCAAGGGGTATGAATACTTTTTCAAGGCACTGGATATCAAATAAAGACTTTTAATTGAAAAATATAGGGTCATCCATGGACAAACATCAACTTTTTTAATTTTGTTAAACCTTTTTTTTTACTATTATTTCTGAAAATTCTTTTTAAATCTCGGAAAGTTCCAACCACAATTAGCATTTTTTAAATGTATGTCCTTTCATCCTGCGTTTTTATAATATAAATCCGGTCACTTACTATTTTACAATCTGCCGCCGATCCGCATAGTTATTCAAAAAAGATAGTTTATAAAACTATGTCTACACCGTTGTCATTTTGCTTGTGGGCATTGTGAATCCTACAAGCACTTACTTCCTGGAAGTTTTGGATGGGAAGTGATAATTGGACAGCGCACTGCATCCTGGGAAATGATGACACACATTTCCCAGGAGTATTAGAGGGAGATGATGTCAGAATCCTAGGTGGTTTCAAAGGCAGATTTCGTGGGACTGCATAGAAACAGGCATTTCCAGATGAGTAAAAAAAACTCATTACTTTTTTAGGTCTAATGAGCACAATAATGAAAAAAAAATTTTGGGATGGAAACTCAACTTTAAGTACAAAACAGAACCAATTGGGCATATTCTGGTTCGTAGCATATCCAAAAATATAAAGGTAAAACCAACAAAAGCACAGTGCTCCAGGTGATAACATCACCCAATGGAAGATGATATAAGTGTGCTTGAGACCACCAATTGGAAGTATGTAGGTACGAGGATACAGTTGCGAAAGCATTGGGTTCTCGTTCAACGTAGAAGGAAAGGCACAATCAAAGCTAATTGTATCCAAAATGTCATAAACAACGCAGAAGGGGGCTACAGGAGCCCACTATTTTTATTTTACCTTATGTTTTATATATAAAAAAAAATATATATATATATATATATATATATATATATATATATATATATATATATATAATTTATTATTATTATTATTTTTTTTTGTTTTTTATATTTATTTTACCTTATGGGTACTGTTTTCTTCAAGATACGTGCTTCTTTGTAGGTGCAGATCAAGTCACACCTTCAAAGAGATGTATTGGCAGTTGTCAGTGACCAGGATTTATTTAGCAACCAAGCCATGTGATAACAATATCATTGCTGACATGGTGATCACGTGGCTTTGTTAGAAAACCAAAGTTGTGTAATTTTTATTTATTTTTTTATTATTAAACAAATCCCATCTAAGTGGGCTTCATGGCAAAATTTGAAACAAAATCGCCAATTTCACAATAAAATTGAGGCTCTGCGAAATTACCCTTATTCATCGCCAGTATTTAGGTGTTGCTGTATGTTCCTTAAATATTTCTAGTTTACTTTTAATTTTGTCCTTTTTCCTTTTTTTTATACATAAAATATAATCTTGTATCACATTAACGATTCCCGCAAATTCCCCATGCATTGACTAAAGATTTACCATTTTCCCGTAGTTATTAAAGAACGGAATATATATCTCTGTGCAATGAAGACAATATGTACTGGACAACGTACTGATGTTTAAGGTAATTCGAAAAAATGTTCTATGGATTTTAGAAACAGATTATGGTTTTTGTATTCCTGTTAATTAGCTAATTAAACAATTGTAGCCTTCCATGGCTGTGCAATTTATTGTACAGGACCAGTCTCCGTTCCAGACTGTGGATAATAAATTGATAAAAAGATAAAAAGTTGATTCTTGATAATGTCGTGATGAAGAGACGTTTGATGGCAGAATGACGATTGAAAGGCTTGGGGGGCACAGGACTGATAGTGAGTGGAGATGACACAAGTCTTATTACAGCCAAAAAAGTGCATTTGAATATTATGTTTTGTCTTATTGTCCTACGATTGGGGCCGAGCATAAATTCGGCCCGAATATTGGGTGTTCGCCTAACACCCAAATCGTCGATGCACTCAGTTGGAGCACAGAAAATTTGGGTGTTCGGCAAGTATGTTGTTAAGGAGCGGGAAGCCGGCTCTGGCGTCTGTCAGTGGGCTTCCCTGCTGACAGCTGAATATAAAAAAAAAGAATTTCAGCCTGGGTAAAAACACAACGTGGGGTCCCCCCTCATTCATACGAAACCCTTTGTGTCTGGTATTGATTCTAAGGGGAACCATATGCCAAACAAAAAAAAGAAATGATATGGGATCCCCCCAATATTCAAACCAGACCCTTATCTGAGCATGAAACCTGGCAGGCCAGGAAAGGGGGGGAGCGAGTGTCCTACCCTCCTTAATCATACCTGGCCACATGCCTTTAACATGGGGGGGCTGCTTTGGGGCGCCTTGTCCCCGTTTTGATGGCCCTGGTTGTGGGGGTCTGACTTGAGCCAGTTTTTTGACAATTCCTTGATTTAAAAAAAAATAAAAAGTAAAAAACATTGTCTCCCAATGTAGATCCATTGTCAATCACAATGCCAGACCCCAAAAAAAGAGAAATATAAACAACTGCCTGCTGCTCTGCCTGAGAGTTCTTAAATAGGTAGGGGGGGACCTGGTGATATCCCCTGGTGGGCTTACCCCTTTGTGATGTCACCGACTCAGCATGCATCGGGCTGAGCCACCAGGTGATGTCACCCCCTTACCTATTTAAGAACTGAAATGGTAGAGCAGACATTCAGCGGTCAGCCTTCCTTGTGGTGGAGTGTTTTTTCTTCAGGTATTGTGATTTGGCGGGCATCGTGATTGACATGGATCTACATTTGGAAAATTTATTTTTTCATTTTTTTAAATAAAGGAATTGTCAAAATGTCTTTATTTTTGAGGGTATGTGGCCTGGTTTGGTTCATGGGGGGGGGGGGGGACTGGGTACTAGCCCGCCTTCCCCCTTTTCTGACCTGCCAGGCTGCATGCTCGGATGAGGGTCTGGTATGGATTTTGGGGGGGACTCTGTGCCATTTTTTAAATGTATTATTCATTGCTGCCATTCATTTTTTCTTCTTTATAAATATCAGTTTTGCTGCAGCAGGTTCTATACACAATACAGATGTGCTAATTTATAGGCAGACTAAGGGGACCCCCCAGGCACTATATTTAAATACATTTTCATGTTTGTTTCACTTAAAGCATTAATTAAAAAATATTGTTTGTATTTATACATGTTCTACAGTGTAGTACCCAGGCCCCATACCCTTTTTTTTATGGCCAATAACTTGCATATAAGCCTTCAAATTGGGGACGTTTTAATGTTTGGGTCCCATAGACTTTATTACAGTTCACATCTCGGGCCAAACTTGTTCCCTGTTCGGGAGTTCTGGTGCTAATCGAACAGGTGGGTGTTCAGCCCATTAATATCCTGCACATTTTCATTTATTCAGGTAAAGGTTATCTCACATATATAGTAACCGTGTACAAAGTACAAAGTTATTCAATCAAAAACATTTTAGTTTTACAGTGTGAAAGGAATGGCCAAATGTGGTTCTCATCCACTGCTCAAGCCTTGAGCAAGGGGGAAAGACCTTTTCCCTGAAAGCCTTAATTCACAGTGTGGGAGAACTTTAGATTCTGGGTCCCCCCCCCAAGACACATTTGGCTGCATAGAAACAAGAGTAACAGCAGAAAAAAAAGGTCCATCAAGTCTGCTTCATCCCCCCCCCCCCCCCCACAAAGTTGAAAGTTGGACCAAATTGGGTTATCCCTTGGTTGTCTCTTGGGCTATCCCCAGAGTTCTGATAAAGGTCTTTTTGGGTTTCACCACTTTGAAGTTCTGCAATGCTGGACTAAATTTGGGCTATTTTTGGGGCTATCCTCAGATTTCTTCTAAAGGTCTTTTGTGTTTTCACACCATGGCAATGTCTTCCTACTAATTTTTACAAAAGTTGGATGGTATTTGGGCTATCATTGGGCTACTCTCAGAGTCCCGCTTAAGGTCTTTTCTGGCTTCACACCATGTCATTGTCTCCCTACTTTAAATATCCATGAAGTTAGACTAGATTTGGGCTATCTCTTGGGTTATCATCAGAGTCTTGCTAAAGATCTTTTTTTTGTTTAATACCACACCATTGTTTCGCTACTTCACAAAGGTGGACTAGATTTGGGCTATCCCTTAAACTATCTTCATAGTCTTGTTAAAGACCTTTTTTGGTTTCTCTCTATGCCATTGTCTGTTTACTTTAAAGTTTCACAAAGTAATACTAGAGTTGGGATATCCTGGGGCTATCTCTTGAGCTATCCTCAGAGTCCTGCTAAAGGTCTTTTTTTTTTTTTTGGTTTCTCACTACGTCATTGACTCACCATTTTCCTTCAAAGTTCCATGATGTTGGACTAGATTTGTGCTATACCTTGGGCTATCCTCAGAGTTCCGTTAAGGGTCTTTTTTTGGTTTTACACCACACCATTATCTTCCTACTTTAAAATTTTACAAAGTTGGACTAGATTTTGGATATTTTTAGGCTATCATTAAGGCTTACCTCAGAGTGCTGCTAAAGGTTTTTTTTTCTTTCACACCACACCATAGACTCACCACTTTGAAGTTCCTTGAAATAGGACTAGATTTGGGCTATCCTTGGGCTATCTTCGGAGTTCTGCAAAAGATCTTTTTTAGTTTCACGCCACACTATTGTTTCTCCTCTTTGAAATTTCATGAAGTTGGACTAGATTTTAGTTATCCCTGGGCTATCTCCTGGGTTAAACTCAGTGCCCTGCTTTGGTTTCACATCATACCATTGTCTCACCACTTCAAAGTTCCATGAACTTAGACTAGAGTTGGGTTTTTCCTTGGGCTATCCTCAGGGTCCTGTTAAAGCTTTTTTGGTTTCATGCCACACCATTGTCTCACCACCTGGAAGTTCCAAAAATTTGGACTAGACCTGAGCTATCCACAAAGTCCTGATAACAGTCCTATTTGTTTTCACAACACACTATTATCTAACAACTTCAAAGTTCAACAAAGTTGGGTTAGATTTGGGCTATCCCTTGGGCTATCCTCAGAGTCCTGCTAAAGGTCTATTTTGGTTTCCCACCACACCATTCTCATTACTTTGAAGTTCCATGAGGTTGGACTAGATTTTGGGCTCTCCCTGCATTTTGAGAGACAGATTCCAGAGGAATGGAGACTGTAGTAGTCATAAAGGAGGCACCAACTCCATATTAATGTCCATGGTTTTCGAATGACATGCTAGGTATCCACCACACGTTGGTGATATAATAATCAAATAAAGAAAAAAAATTAAGTACCGTATTTGCCGGCGTATAAGGAGACCCCCTAATTTTACCGTTACAACATAGGTTTTGGGCTATACTCGCCGTATAAGACTACCCCCCTTCCGAGGCAACACCATTTAAAAACATCAGATTTGATTTAATTAAAGCGGAGGTCCACCCAAATATTTTGTTTTAAAAGCCAGCAGCTACAAATACTGCTGACTTTTAAAAAATGGACACCTGCCTGTCCAGCGCGCCAGCAATGTCAGCAGCTGAGGCCGAGCAATCGCTCATCTCTTGGCCATCCTCGGTGAGGGAATCAGCAAGTGAAGCGTTTCGGTTTCACTGCCGGTTCCGTACTGCGCATTCGCGAGTGGCGTGGCCCATCCTCACTGGTCCTCGCTGTCTCCTGGGACCAGTGTGTTTCCCAGAAGACAGCGGGAGGGGGCGGAAGTGGGTGCAAATACCTGTATTATAAAGGTATCTGCCCCCCCCTCCCAGAAAGGTGCCAAATGTGACACCGGAGGAGGTTGGGTTCTAAAAAGCGGAGGTTCACTTTTTGTGTGGACCTCCGCTTTTAATTTTAATTAAAATGGTTACGACTTACCGGTACTTAAAATCCTTCAAAATCCTCCTTGTTCCTTGGCAAAGTTCACAACTTGCAGCATGAAACTGGCTTCATATTTCCTTCTTCTTGCTGGAGCCATGACGGGGTCTTGTCTACCAGCCATTTTGTTTACACCCACTAATCAGTCAGCCTGCTGGATGTGCGGTAATACTGTATGTACGGTAGGGTAGCTTTGGCTACATGCAGTACACCACGTTGAGCCAATGATGGTGAGCAATGTATTCTATTAATGAATATAAAGCCTGCTTGGATTGGCAGAGGTTGTAACATCGTTAACCCGCCTCTCTGACTCAGTCAATCCGAGCAGGCTTTGTAGTCATTATTATGCTTCGTACACATGACCAGTTTTACCATCCGGAAAACTGCCATGACAGCTTTTGGCCAGAAAAACTGGCCGTGTGTATGCTCCATGGGAGTTGTCCCGGCGGGAAAACCGCCGGGAATCGCGGCAGAAAAAATGAGAACATGTTCTCTTTTTTTCCTGCCGCGATTCCCGGAGGTCTTTTTCCCGGCAGTTTCCCTATGGGAAACACTGCGGTGGAGCATACACATGCCCGCAATTCCCGGCCAAAGCTCTCACCGCAGTTTTCCCGACGGGAAAACCTCTGGTGAATACACAGGGAAAATGACTGAGCAGGTTCTCGGTTCTCCCCCTGGAAATCCCAGTGGACTTTTTCCTGCTGGGAATCCCGATCGTGTGTACGGGGCATTAGAATACATGGCTCAGCGCGGTATACTGCATGTAGCCGAAGCTACATACAGTATTACCGCATATCCAACGGGCTGACAGCTTAGGGACGTTCGTTTTGGGCCAGCTTGGCTCAAACGAACTAAAGGTTCACATTTTATACCCTGATTTTTGGGGGATGTTTTTTAAGTATAAAAAGTCATCTTATAAGCCAGCAAATACAGTATATTCATTATTTATACTTTATATATCATTCCTTTTGAGTTTAAAATTCTTTATGAAACAGTCAATGATGCTATAGCTCGTACTTTGGAATGGAACCTAAAGTTTGTCATGACAACAGATTTATGATCTTGGAAAGGAACATGATGTTTAGTGTGGCACTTGGGGAATCTTACTGAGAAACTCGATGAGACATTATTTATAGCCCTTACGGGATTTTGTGCTGTTCTCATATTTTCCCCAGGACACAGACATCAGCCTACCACTACCACATAACAACGATTTGTCATGGGTTTGCCATGAGGGTCACTAATCTGCTTCTTGCTGATAGTAATGTTTTGAACACGCCTCTATAGACCATACAGCAATCTCACCCTAGATTTATTAATACCTTTTTTTTATTTTAGAATCCATGGCCTTTTTGTCAACCAGCACTGCATGACTTCATTAACCGGAAATATATTATTTTACGGCTTTAAAGGATGGATAAAGCTGAACTCAGGACAAACAGCTGAATACTCATATAAAATACATATAAGGGAGCTGTTTTGCCAGCAAAAGGATTTGTATTCCTGTCCATCCAGTCTTGATGGACTTTTGGCACAAAGGCAGAGTACGGGGCTCTGGAATATCAATTTAAACCGAGAAAACTGTGTTTTCAGTCATTCCTGGATTTGAGTTCAGAGGCTTCAAAGAGTTTTGGAAGTAAAGAAGCCCCCAACCCAGTGTCCAGGTCTTACTGGTGACCGGCAGGCTTTGTGTGCAGGTGCGCACAGACTTTATGAGCATAGGCTTAGGCAAAGTTTAAGAAGGGTCCATCCAGGAGACAAGTCTGCCAGGAGGTCTCAGGCTAGGAGACGGGGGCTTCATATGGGTGCCAGAGATTCCCTGAAAGGCCAGGGCATAAGCCTGTGTAGCAGGAGGCCGATGAAGGTAAAACAGTTGTGTCGCGCTGTGGGATGGTCTGAGGGACCAGCCAAAGGCCAAAACTTGAGGCCTGAGCAGCACTGCTGGGAAGAGAAGGAGCCAGGACGCTTGGTATTATTTTGTCCTTTTCCTATTATTATTTTTTTCCAATATTTTTTTTTTTTTATTGAAGAGTTTTACAAATAACAAAAATCAAAGCACACAAGAACAAAACATTGAGATCCTACAATGAGCGAGTCAATTGCAAAAGTGCATGTGACAATATCAGGGTGTGGACAAATATGACCATTCCAAACAATAATTACTATTGATAAGTGATAACTAGGAAGGAGGTTAGGGGCGCAGTCTAGAACCTCCCGGACACCCCATGTGGGATAAAACTGTGTCAGTCGAGTCTACACCCCACACTCACCTCCTCTCTCAAAAGTCCCTTTCCTATTTTTGCTTGAAATGCTAAATAACGCAGAAAATCGTGTGCTAAAGCTAATGTAGGGGACTTTATTTTTAAGATTAAGTAGGCCGACATGTCCTGAAATACAGTTCACATAAAATGTGCTCTTCAGAGTTCCCCTTAAGAATAAATATGTCCATCAGAGTGCCCCTTAACATAAAATGTGCTGCCCATCAGCGTGTCCTTATTTTATGTTAAAGGGGCATGCTGATGGGCACATTTTATGTTAATGTAAACACACAGATGGGCACATATGTGGGTGGGAGCACAGTGATGGGCACATAGTATGTTAAAGGGGAAAGCTGATAGGCACATATTATGTTAAGGGGGCACTCTGATGGGGGCACCTTATGTAAAGAGGCACTCTGATGGGGGCACCGGATGTAAAGGGGCACTCTGATGGGGGCACTTGATGTGAAGGTACACTCTGATGGAGGCACCTGATGTAAAGAGACACTCTGATGGGGGCACCTGTTTCAAATGGGCACTCTGATGGGAACACCTGATGTGATGGAGACACCTGATGTAAAGGTGCACTCTGATGGGGACACCTGATGTAAAGGAGCACTCTGATGGGCACACCTGATGTAATGGAGACACCTGATGTAAAGAGGCACTCTGATGGGGACACCTGATGTGATGCAGGCACCTGATGTAAAGGGGCATTCTGATGGGCACACGGATGGGTGGTCAGAGGCTGCAGGGGGGGTGGACAGGTGGTCAGAGGCTGCAGGGGGATGGTGGACAGGAGATCAGAGGCTGCGTGAGGGCTGTTCCAGGAGGTCAGAGGCTGTGGGGGGGTTAACAGGAGGTCAGAGGCTGCATGAGGGCTGGACAGGAGGTCAGGGGCATAGGAAGAGGCACACACAGCGCGGTACTGCTTTTGTTTTTAAAAATAGCGCCGCTCTGCGCCATCGCGTCACTGCGCATGCGCCCGCCATTCCGGAAATTGCCGAGCTGGTACGAGCTTTCCTGAGCACGGCTACCGTCGGAAATGAGCTGGCGCATGCGCAGGTGCATGTCGGCCCGGCCGCAGCCATATTTTTTCCGGGCGCGGCTGCCCTCACAGCGGCCTCAGGCGCAGCCAGGCAGCCAGCCTACCGGGAATTTTCCCGGTTTCCCGGTAGGCCAGTCCGGCCCTGGGCACACCTGATGTGATGGAGACACCTGATGTAAAGGGGCACTCTGATGGGGACACCTGATGTAAAGGGGCACTTTGATGGGGACACCTAATGTAAAGGAGCACTCTGATGATGGAATATAATGAATGGGGGAACACTGATGGAAGACACCAGATGTAAAGGGGCCTTCTGATGAAGAAAGCTGATGTAAGAGGGTACTCTGATGGAATACCTGATGTAAGGTGGTACGGTGGCAACTGATTTATGGGGGTAGTCTGATGTAATGAATTACTGTGGTAGTGGCACCTGATGTAAGGGAGAAGACTAAAGGGGACGTTTACATTTACAGAGTATTAGCAGAGTGCGTGAATGAAACCGTAAGAAAAGCGCCAGAGAGCACGGCTTGCGGCAAAAAAAAGGAAAGTAGATGTGTACAATCTTTCACGGCACAGACTTGTGAGTCGGACCTTGGCCAAATTTTTGTTTCTTTTAGTTACCGGACCTCCTTGAATTTTAATTTACTACCCCTGCTCTACAGCAACAATAGACCCCCTGCAGCAATAGACCCCTACCCCCTCCAGTATCTATAAACCCTCCAGCACATACATTTAGTGCTGACGGGGGAACTACATTCCTCTGCGTTCCTGCAGAAAGCAAGCCCTGCGTACATTGGTCAGCAAGTGGTTAAATAACTGGTCCCCGTAGACTTTCCACAAATCACCACCTCAAATGAATGTACAGAAGTCCAGCAAAGGAATCTGACAATATCTGTGAACAGTATCCGATGGGACAGCATAACATTTATCAGCATTTGTAACATTTAACTTCCCACGGCAGATGTTTTCGGCCCGAAGTGACAACTGAAGCTTGATAACAGGAATGCCATTAATTAAGAAGTGCGATGACCGGCCTTCTCCGGATCTGCTTTCAATATGTGATCCGGGATTGGAGGTGAGATTTAAGTGGTGGGTCCTAGTTAAAAAAAAAAGAAAAAAAAAAGGAAAACAATTATAGGCATGATGAAGCTATCTTACTCAATTGGTGTAAATATAATTGTGATTTATTAAGTAATTAATACACGAGGTGCAAATCCTTCTCTGAGATGCAAAACAGACTCGCACATCAAAAAGATAATTACACTAATTGGAAGCATCTGCAAACATTTTAAATACCATAAATGTGCCTGGATTGTGTGAGGTGTTTGCCGTAATCGTAGGCTTTATTGGTACATAATAGTAAGGAGTATGGAGAGCAGGGATTAGCAGAACTAAGATTTTTTCAGTTCCCTGAAATTTCTGTGTAGATCAAAAATAAATACTTTCTACTTAAAAAAAAAAAAAAAAATACTAAATATTAATATAATAAATAATAATACATTTTATGGTTATTACTATTATAATAATAGTAATAATAATAATAATAATAATAATTATATATATATATATATATTTTCATATATTATTATTATTATCCTTATAATAATAATAATAATATTAATAATAATCTAGATTGTAAGCTCAAATGAGCAGGGCCCTCTGATTCCTCCTGTATTGATTTGTATTGTAACTGTACTGTCTTGCCCCCATGTTGTAAAGCGATGCATAAACAGTTGGTGCTATATAAATCATGAATAATAAGAATAATTATATATATATATATATATATATATATATATATATATATATATATATATTTATTATTATTATTATACACACACACATATAGTAATTATCATAATAATAATAATAATAATAATAATACACACACACATATAGGTATTATAATAATAATATTAATAATACACACACATATTGTGAAAAAAAAATATATATATATATATATATATATATATATATATAATGTTATTATCATTATAAAAATAATAATACATACACACATACTATATATATATATATATATGTGGGGGAACTCATATGTGCGGAAAATTTATCAATTTTTGTTAAAAAAAATTATAATTATAATTTTTTTAAACAAAAATGTATACATTTTTTGCACAAATTAAATTACATTTCTATCAAGAATTTATCATTTGGGTTCTTGAGGTCCCCATATATATATATATATATATATATATATATATATATATATATATATATATATATTGTATGTGTGTATGTATTATTATTCTTATAATGATAATAACATATATATATATATATATATATATATATATATATATATTTTCACAATATGTGTGTGTATTATTATTATGATAATAACTATATGTGTGTGTGTATTATATATATATATATATATTATCATTATAATTATAATTTTATTTAATTTTTTTAAACAAAAACGTATACATATTCTGCACAAATTAAATTACATTTTTACCAAGAGTTTGCCATTTCTTGGGGTTCTTCATTATAAGCCCATGTAGCAGGGTGACAACGCTGGAGCGCCATTGGAAGACAGGGAAAGAGCGTTGTCACCCTATAATAGGAAGTGCCTGAACCTTCGCACTAGGATCACAGCCAGTTAGTTAAAAAAAACATGAAGTGACAGTTCACACATAACTATCAAATAAAATAACCCCCCCCCCCTCCCACCAGATAACAAAGGAAAAAAAATTGCATTTTAGGTGTGAGAATATACCTAACAATCAAAAAGAGAAAAAACAAACACAAAAGATACATAAGACTACCCTAAAAATACCCCCTCCCCAAAAAAAAACAATAAAAATGCATTTTAAGTGAAAGTATATACATAATGATAAAAAACAAGCACAGACAAAAAAAAACAAAAAACACACTACCCTAACACCCCCCCCCCCCCCCTCCAAAAAAAAAGCAAACCAATAAAAATGCATTTTAAGTGTGAGTATATACATAACAAGCAAAAAGAAAAAAAAAAGCTAACAACAAACAAAAAATAAAATAGACTACCTTAAATATACCCCCACTTCCAAAATGCATTTTAAGTGAGCATATATACAGAACATTCAACTATGAAAAAAAAAACATACACAAAAAAATATCTTACAAAGAAATAAAATAACCTAGACTATGCTAATTATCTCTCCTGCCTACCCTCCCTCCCCCCAAAAAAAACAAAAAACAAAAGAGTTTATGCATAAAAATCAAATAGAAAAAAAAAAACTATGAAATAAACAAATACTGTAAAACAATCTAATAATAGAAAAAAAAAAGAAAGAAATCAAATAAACTAGACTATGCTAATTACCCCCCTCCCCTACCCTAACCCCAAAAAAATATATACTTTTTTTAAGTGAGAGTTTATATATAGCAATCAAATAGAAAAAAACAAACGCAAAACCAACACTACAAAAACACAATCTAATAAAAATAAGCACTGAATACAAAATAAAATAAAATAAACCAGACTACGCTAATTATCCCCCCACCCTAACAAAAAAACACAAAGTTAAAAGTGAGAGTTAATGCATAACATACAAATGTAAAAAAAAAGAACAAATAAAAAAGCGAAAAATAAAAAACACAATCTAATAAAAATAGACACTAATGAAAAAATGTAATAAACTAGATTGCTAATTATCTCCTTCCTCCGCTCCTCAAAAAAAAATACCCTTTTAAAAATTTTATTTTGAATTTAAGAAACTTATTGTTCAAATTTGGAAGTAACCATTACAGCGAAAATTCACTAATGGCCAGATTGGTAAAATGCCTCCAATATCACTCAGCAGCAGCTTTTTAATTTATGTACAACACTATGTAAATTGTCGGCACCATAAAAATGCCTGTAATCATAAATCAATACATTTCGTTTTCGATTTTCATAGCTTTCCATTGCCACCACCACGTAAACCGCGCCGGTATTTATACGTAAAACAACACACTACAAACAATACACAATGACTTTCTACTCATAAAACGAAAACAATGTGCCTTTGATACATTACGACAATGAACACCAAACACAATAGAAAATTATTAACCTTTAAAATGATTAATAAGTATTGCTATCCTGCAGCGTTCACAGAAGGCACGCCATATTTATATCTCCAATGAATAGACGAGTTTCTCGTATAGAATAAACCAAATATTTACAACATCTGGTGATACACTTTTTTTTTTTACCGTCCCACAGGATATATAAGTCATTCTAAGGAAACCTAAGACTATAGAAAAAGCACAAAAAAATTGTAAATACCTATGAGTGTTTTACCGCATCGAAAAATGTGTCTGCTTGCAGCATTTGGGATGCCATTAACACCTAATAGCATCACAAGCACGACACGCGTTTTTTGGCGTGCATTCTTAAAATGCTCAAGTATAAATAGGACGTTACTTTTTTAAAGCAAATCAATATTTGGTGTGACCATCTTTTTTGTTCTTCAAACCAGCATCAATTATTACACTTGCACACTTGCACAAAGTCGGGATTTTCGGGTGTATGATTAAATCAATTATACCAAGGAGGTGCTAATGATCATCTATTTCATGTGTAGGTTGAAACAGTCATTAATCAAAACAGACAGTTGTGTAGGAGGCTTAAAACTGGGCAAGGAACAGCCAAACTCTGTTAGTTAGGTGTAGTTGTGGAAGACATGTCACAGGTCATACACCATGGCAAGACTGAGCACAGCAATAAGACATTCAGGTATCTTTGCACAGTTTTTACGGAGGCGCAGCGCACCGTTTTGCCGCTGCGCCTCCGCAAATTACCTGCGCTACCCTTGATTCACGGAGCAGTAGCTCCGTAAATTGCGTGGGCGCTCCGGCAAAATGCCCGGCGTAAGCGCGCGCAATTGAAATGATCCCGTAGGGGGCGTGGATCATTTCAATTAGGCGCGTTCCCGCGCCGAGTGTAGTGCGCATGCTCCGTAGGGAAACTTTCCCGACGTGCATTGCGGTAAATGACGTCGCAAGGACGTCATTTGCTTCAAAGTGAACGTGAATCACGTCCAGCGCCATTCACGATTCACTTACGCAAATGACGTAAATTTCAAATTTCGCGACGCGGGAACGATGGGTATACGTAGCATTGGCTGCCCCTGCTAATAGCAGGGGCAGCCTTACGCAAAAAACGACGTACGCAAACGACGTAAACTGCGTACGCAGGGCTCGCGTAGGGTTGTGAGTCGCGTTAGTATGCAATTTGCATACTATACGCTGACCACAACGGGAACGCCACCTAGCGGCCTGCGTAAGAATGCAGCCTAAGATCATTTCTTAGGCTGCAGTCGGCGTAACGAGGTTCCTGAATCAGGAGCATTTGTAACGCCGACGCAGGTAAGCAATTGCGCTGCCTAACTATGGTTACGCAGACGCAATTGCTCTTTGAATCTACCCCAAGGTAGTTATACTGCATCAGCATTCAGCAACATCTCTCTGAGGCAGTGGCGTCACTAGGGGATGGCTTTTGGGGCTATAGCCCATGGTTCTTTGGGGACTCTGTGAGGGGGGGGCTCTCTGAGGACCCTGATGTAAGAATAACATATATATATATATATATATATATATATATATATATATATATATATATATAAATTATACATGTCTATGCCCGCCCAAGCATATGACTTTCTTCTTTACTTTTCTGCTTTAGGCTCTAGCCCCAGATCTTTTGTAGACCTAGCAATGCCCTTGCTCTGAGGCAACGATTTTAAAGCAGACTAGTGTTAAAAGATGTGCTCTTTAAGCTCTTTTGAAGAAGCACAAAGAAACAGGCAACACTGTGGACCGTAGACGCAATGGTCTGCCAAGGAAGCTTAATGCAGTAGATGAAAGACACATCATGCTTACTTCCCTTCCAGAAGATTTCTAGCAGTGCCATCAGCACAGAACTGGTGGAAGCCGGTGGCACCCAGGTACACCCATCTACTGTCCGGAGAAGTCTGGCCAGAAGTGGTCTTCATGGAAGATATGCAGCCAAAAAGCCATTCCTCCGACGTGGAAATAAGACTTAGAGACTCAACTATGTAGGAAAACATAGGAACTGGGGTGCAGAAAAATGGCAGCAGGTGAGTCAAAAATGTAAAATGTATAGCTGTAGCAGGAGACAGTTTGTTGAAGGGCTGGAGAGTGGTAAAATAATCAGTGTCTGGGCCCAACTGTGAAGCATGGCGGAGGTTCCTTGCGAGTTTGGGCTGCATTTCTGCAAATGGAGTTGGAGATTTTGTCAGGATCAATGGTGTCCTCAATGCTGAGAAATACATGCATGAAGAGACAAAATTATTTGAGGCAGCAGACATCCACAAAAGCTTTGTTCGGATCTCCAAGATGTTAAAAAACATCCTACTGTACCTGCCGAGTTTCTTCAAAAACTGTGTGCAAGTGTACCTAGAAGAATAGATGCCGGTTTGAAGACAAAGGCCGGTCACACCATTTATTGATTTGATTTGGATTTCTCTTCTGTTCATTTACTTTCCATTTTCTTAATTTCTAAAAAGAAACTATTCATAAAAAATAAAGTAAAAAGGAGGTCAAATTTTAAAGCATGCTATCCAACATTTGTAAAGAAAAAAACTGCGCCAGCAAAAATTTACTAGCAACCAGAGGCTAGATAAAAAATAAATAATCCAACAACAATTGTCCGATGGAGCATACAAACAGTCGGATTTTCTGACAATTCCCATTGGATAATCAATCGTGTGTACGAGGCTTTAGACTGGGATGCCATTAAAGTTCATGGGGCAGATCCACAAAGGTATTACGCCGGCGTATCTCTTGATACGCCGCGTAATTTCAAATTTTGCGCGTCGTATCTTTGTTTTGTATCCTCGAAACAAGATACGACGGCATCTCTGCTAGATCCGACAGGCGTACGTCTTAGTACGCCGTCGAATTAAGCTGCAATATTTCGGCGGCCGCTAGGTGGCGTTTCCGTCTAATTCCGCGTCGAGTATGCAAATTAGCTAGTTACGGCGATCTACGAACGTACGACCGGCCGGCGCATTTATTTCCGTCATTTGCGTTCGGCTTTTTCCGGCGTATAGTTAAAGCTGCTGTTATGAGGCGTACTCCATGTTAAGTATGGCCGTCCTTCCCGCGTAGAAATTACGTTGTTTGCGTAAGCCGTTCGCGAATAGGGATTTGCGTAGAATGACGTCACCGTCGGAAGCATTGGCTTCTTCCGGGTTAATTTCGAGCATGCGCACTGGGATACCCCCACGGACGGCGCATGCGCAGTTAAAAAAAAAAACGTTGTTTAAATCGGGTCACGTCGTATTTACATAAAACACGCCCCCATCACAGCCATTTGAATTCCGCGCCATTACGCCGCCAAAGATACACTACGCCGCCATAACTTACGGCGCGGATTCTTTGCGGATTAAAAGAATAAAATAAGTTACGGCGGCGTAGTGTATCTTAGATACGCTACGCCCGGCGCATAAATGCGCCGCTGTACGAGGATCTGCCCCCATGTGCGTGTAAAGGCAGGTGTCCCAATACTTTTGGTAATATAATGTGTTTGTGTGTGTATATATACTGTACACTACTGTGCAAACCTTTTAGGCAGGTGTGAAAAATACTGCAAATGAGGAGAATGCTTTCAAAAATAGAAGTGTTAATAGTTTTTTTATTATAATTTTATTTTAGTTTATATACACTATTTGGATCGGAGTAAAGACCTTTCTAATATATATTTTTATGAGCATTAACTTTCTCAGCTGAAACTTTTCTCCGGGATGAATTATTCATAGAAATATTCAGACATTTTTTCCTTTTCAAATTCCCGTCTTGGTAGATTTGCAAATGTTGTTTTGTCAAACACTGTCCGAGGGAGAGTTAGCAGAAGACGTCCGCCTTGATGAATCTTTACTAGCAATATATAATGACAAGTAAAATGTTCTAGGAGATAAAAAAGCTTAACTTTGTAGGAACTGTTAATCTGACTCCCCGCTGTCAGACATTTGCCCCGGGTGAGAACAAATGCAAATGTTAACGAGTGTTTATTCATTGCACCCCTGATGCATTAACACCAAGCTAGATAACGCACAAAGTATTTTCCCACAGTAATGTCTATGTGATAGGCGAAACCCATAGAGGTGCGTATTTATTTGTATTTTATTACTTTTAATGATCCAGCGCAAACAATGTGTTACATATCGTACAATCACATCAGTCCCTGCCCTCAAGGAGCTTACAATCTAAGTTCCCTATCTTACATAGGTTGATACATTGTGTACATTTTTATTATTTACATGTTTTCTGCATGATAAATTAATTTATGAAGCTTAAAGGGGTTGTAAAGGGAAAAAAAAAATGTTTTCATAATAAGAATCCTTTACCTGCAGACATATCTCTTTTCACTTCCTCATTGTTCGTTTTTGCTCAGAAGTTGCTCTATTCCTTCTCTGTTCTGTTCACTTCCTGCTTGTCTGATTTTACTGACCAACGTGAAGGGAGGCTTTACTGCGGTGGTCAGTAACGTGCTCACCCCCTCCTGGGAACTACATCTGTGCGGCAGGACGCTCTCTACATGTTAGAGACCTCAAGTAGGTGTGAATTACTGGGCGTGCCGCAATTCATACTGGGAAATGTAGTTCTTACATGAACGAACGATGCAAACCAGGAAGTGAATGAGAGAACAGAAACTAGAATGCCGGAGGTGATATAGATGAAGGAATTTAATAGGTATTTACTCGTTTTTTTAACAGAATCATTACACTATTCTGTCTGTCTACCTTGCAGACATTAATTTTAGGCAAAAAAAATGTTTCCTTTACAACTCCTTTAACCACTTAAAGCGGAAGTTCACCCGAAATTTTTTTTTTAACATTAGATTAATGCTCATTTTGTCAAGGGGAATTGGGTAGTTTTTTTTAAAATCTAAGCAGTACCGTATTTATTGGGGTATAGCGCGCTCCCGCGTATAGCGCGCACCCCTAAATTTGCCCAGAAATTCCTGTGAAAAAAATATTTTTGTACTTAGTTTGGTGTCTTGCACGGCGTCCATCGGCGGTCTCGTCGGGTCCGGCGTCCGTCCGTCTGCGGCTTCGGGTGTCCTCTTCGTCGGGTCCGGCGTCCTTCTGCGGCGTCCTCCCCGCTCGTTTCCCGCTTTCCCGCGCCGAGTTTGAATACTGCGCCGGCATATACCGAGCACAGTACACTCGCGTATAGTCAGCAATGCTCGGCTACTCTTGCGCTGACGTCCTGGACGTACAGGACGTGAGCGCGAGTATAGCCGAGACTGCCCTACTATACACGAGTGTACTGCGCTCGGTATATGCCGGCGCAGTATTCAAACTCGGCGCGGGAAAGCGGGTATCGGCGTATATCGCGCACCTACGATTTTGCCCTGATTTTTAGGGCAAAATAGTGCGCGGTATATGCCGATAAATACGGTACTTACCGTTTTAGAGAGCGATCTTCTCCGCCGCTTCGGGGTATGGTCTTCGGGACTGGGCGTTCCTATTTGATTGACAGGCTTCCGACGGTCGCATACATCGCGTCACGAGTAGCCGAAAGAAGCCGAACGCCGGTGCGGCTCTATACGGCGCCTGCGCACCGACATTCGGCTTCTTTCGGAAAATCGTGACGCGATGTATGCGACCGTCGGAAGCCTGTCAATCAAATAGGAACGCCCAGTCCCGCAGCCCATACCCGGAAGCGGCGGAGAAGATCGCTCTCTAAAACGGTAAGTACTGCTTAGATTTAAAAAAAAAACTACCCGATTCCCCTTGACAAAATGAGCATCAATCTAAGGTTAAAAATGATCTTTTCGGGTGAACCTCCACTTTAAGACCCGGACCATTATGCAGGTAAAAGACCTGGCCCCTTTTTGCGATTCAGCACTGTGTCGCTTTTAACTGACAATTGCGCGACGTGTCTCCCAAACAAAATTGGCGTCCTTTTTTTTCCCCACAAATAGAGCTTTCTTTTGGTGGTATTTGATCACCTCTGCGGTTTTTATTTTTTGCGCTATATACAAAAATAGAGCGACAATTTGGAAAAAAAATCAATATTTTCAACTTTTTGCTATAATTAATATCCCCCAAAAAAGATATAAAAAAAACATTTTTTTTCCCCCAGTTTAGGCCGATACGTATTCTTTTACCTATTTTTGGTAAAAAAAATTGCAATAAGCGTTTGCAATATCGTTTGGTTTGCGCAAAATTTATAGCGTTTACAAAATAGGGGATAGTATTATCGCATTTTTATTAATAATTATTTTTTTACTAGTAATGGCGGCGATCAGCTATATATTTTTTTGACAGCGACATTATGGCGGACACATCGGACAATTTTGACACATTTTTGGGACCATTGTAATTTTCACAGCAAAAAGTGCTATAAAAATGCACTGATTACTGTGAAAATGACAATTGCAGTTTAGGAGTTAACCACTAGGGGGCGATGAAGGGGTTAAGTGTGACCTTATATGTGTTTCTAACTGAAGGGGGTGGGGCTGGACGTATGACGCCGTATAGAGCCGCACCGACGTTCGGCTTTTTTCGGCAAACCGTGACGCGCTGTATGCAATGGTCGGAAGCCTGTCAATCAGATAGGCACGCCCAGTCCCGAAGACGACATACCCGGAAGCGGCGGTGAATGTCGATATGTATGGGGAGAAAAAAAAAACCTGCCGATTGTCATTAGGACAACTCGGCTGAATGTAATGTTAAAAATTTATTTTTGGGTGAACTCCCGCTTTAACTGTGTAGATTCTGGTACTGACTTGTAGCTAGATTCAGTAGATACACCGACCTAACTCGGAATCTGCGCCGACCTAAGTTTAAGGCTGCATTCACACCTAAGCGACAGCCGCATTCGCGTGTAGCGGCAGATTTGCCGCGAGTACAAATGTTTCAATTTTTTTTGTTTTTTCCCTAAAAGTATTCCCATTGCTGTCTATGGGAAAACGCGCCTGTCGCGTGAAAAAAAGGGTCCGGGACTTTTTTTCAGGCGACAGGCGTTGCGCGTCTATGAGATGTGAACCATCTCCATAGACAGCAATGGGAATTCTCCCCTCTAGCGGCAGAAGCGTCCCGCGTCGGGCGTTTTGTCGCTTAGGTGTGAATGCAGCCTAAGTGTATTCTCAAACAGAGATACACTTAAACCTATCTAAGATACGACGGCTTGCGCCGTTCTATCTTAGGGTGCAAAATTTATGCTGGCCGCTAGGTGGCGCTTCCATTGTGGTCGGTGTAGAATATGTAAATCACTAGATACGCCTATTCACGAACGTACGCCCGGCCAACGCAGTACAGATACGCCGTTTACGTAACGCATTATCAGGCCTAAAGATATTCCATCAAATAGCTGGAATAGTAATGTTAAAGTATGGCCGTCGTTCCCGCGTCGACATTCGAAAATTTTACGTCGTTTGCGTAAGTCGTCCATGAATAGGGATTTACGTCATTTACGTCCACGACGAAACCAATAGGCCCGTGTGGCGTACGTTGCCACAATGCACATTGGGATATGTAGGCGTACGGCGCATGCGCCGTTCCAAAAAAACGTCAATCACGTCAGGTCAAACCAAATTAACATTAAACACGCCCCCTCAGCCTATTTTGAATTAGGCACCATTACGCCCGCCCGCTTTAGGCTACGCCACCGTAACATAGCAGGCAAGTACTTTGTGAATCATGTACTTGCCTCGCTAACTTACGGCGGCGTAGTGTAAACACGATACGCTACGCCGCCGCAAAGTTAGGACGCCCTTTGTGAATCTACCCCTTGGTCTACTCCTGATCCTGCCTGAACGCCGTCTGCACCGACCCCTGGCCTGCCTTTGCATTACGTCTCTCCCTGCTCCATCTGCTTATCTGCCCATTATTACCAACCCTGGCATGATTCCTGACTATCCTCTGCCAGAATCAGACCGAGACAGAAGTACAGTTAACTCACACTTGTTTAATAATAATAAAAAAAAGATAAACAGAGTAAGCGTAGTCAAAACATAGCTACAGTTCAGGAACCGGATAGGATACTCAGACTAGCCAAAGGTCAGGGAGCCAGAGATGAACGTAGTAGAACAGCAAGCAGGATCAGGAGCCAGAAGGGATGTCAGCCAAGCAAAGTCTTCCAACAGGAACACAGGAGAGGCAGGACTGACGAGCAGGAAATCATCAACAGGTGAGTCACTGTGAAGAGAAAGGATCTGGTAATTAGCCGACAGCTGAGCGGCCAGCTCAGAGAAGGAAGGGCTGAGTCCAGCCCTGACATCCTCCTGTCTGATGTCTGTACCTGATCTGCCCGCTTGTTGCTGACCCAGACTGCCTGACCCTGCTTTCGGGCTTCCTGCATCTGAGTCTGCTGTTTTTAGCTAGTCTCCTGCCCCAGTCCTTCTGCGAGTGAGCATCTGGTCTGTCTTCCCTGCTGTCCCCAGACGAACAGCCTACTCATCAGCGTCTGTCAAGAAAGACCAGTCAGAGACTTGCGCTCACTCTGTGCTCTAATGCTCCCTGTTACCTTATGTAGCACCCTCTTTGTTAGGCCCCATACACACGAGAGGATCCATCCGCTGAAAAATCTCAGCGGATCGGTTTCAGCAGATAGATCCCCTGGTGTGTACGTTCCAGCGGATATTTATCCGCGGATATTTTCGATTTCCAGCAGATAAAAATTTGTAGACATGCTAACAAATCTATCTGCTGGAATCGGCTCCAGCGGATTGATCCGGTGGTCTGTACAGACTCACCGGATCGATCCGTCCGAACCCATCCCTCGCATGCGTCGTAATGATTCGACGCATGCGTGGATATCCTTATATGACAGCGTCACGCGCACGTCGCCGCGTCATCATCGCGGCATAGGCGCGACACGTCACCGCGATGGGAATTCGGCGCGGATTTTGATCCGATGGTGTGTACACTCCATCGGATCAAAATCCTCAGAGGATTTATCCGCGGATACGGTCCGGCGGACCGTATCCACGGATCAATCCTATCGTGTGTACCAGGCCTTAGAGTAGATAAATTGTTCAGGCTTGGCACAGGCTCAGTCAAGCCTGTGTTTTTCTGGGTCAGGGTTTGAGTGACTCAGGGAGGGCTAGATGACTCACAGGCAGCATCTCTAAATACCTCCCCTTACTTCTGAAACTTGCTGGAAACTTCCAAAAGAATTGTGAAGGTGAGAAATAGCTGTGTGGAGTATTCTGAGGGCTCTGACCAATCCCCAGCAGATGGGTTGGCAGAGGACAGCCCCCTCAAATACTCAGGATCAGCCAGTCCGGGGGGGGGGGGGGGTGACCTTGGGCCTGGGCTGGGGTGCTAAAGAGACCCTCTTCAAGTCACACAGAGGTGTTTTGTCCAGAGGCATGGGAACAAGTGGAGGGCAGCAGGAGAACACTGCCGGCAAATCTCCAGGGAGGAAGACAGCCAAGTGGGCTGGTGAGTGTTACAGTTGGAGAGGACTGAGGTGCATGCCTAAGGACTGCGAGAGGGCAGTCTGAGATGGATGCAGAGTCAGTCTGGATGGACTGGAGTCTTAGCCAGGGAGGCTAGTAAAAGGGGCAGTTGCAGCCAGAAGAGGTGGGACTGGGATCAGTAGCCACAGGAGGAGGACAGCTGGGCACTAGGACTGTGCTACACAAACAAGGGGCCCGCAGTCCCTGCCTGTAAAGGGCATTTGCTATTTATCTTACTGAGCCTTTTGTCAGATCATCAAACAGTGCCAGCTGGTCCTGGGAGTTGTAGTTCTGCAATTAAGTGTATATACGGACTGTAAATAGTTGTGTCCATGAAGAACCTTTTTTTGCTGAAAGTCAAGTGGGCATCCTATAATATCCCTATCCAAGTTTATTGCCCTTCATAAAATATAAAAATACAAAGCACTGGACTGTTCTTCTGACTCAAGTGTTCTGTGAAGACTCGGTGTGCCTGCCTGTGCAGGGTGGGGGATCCCTTTACACTTGCGGCTCCTTAGGGGGTGCGCTACACTTACACCTCTGGCTCAGGAGCCCTGGTAAGAGAAGCCTACCTCTGCAAGTCAGGCTCCACCACCAGGTACGTTACACATAGAAATGTTATTTCAAAAGTCTTGTGTTTCTTTTTTTATTCTTGTTATCCTGCCATGAAGGTCCTTGTCAGGCACTTCCTGTTATAGGGGGGCAAGGCTCTGTCCCTGTCTCCCAATAGTGATTTTGTGTTGTCACCCTGCCTCATGGGTTTCTGATAGATGCTATTGATTCAAAAGATACTGGGCATGCATGGACCACTGTTGTTCCTAGGCATCCCCACTAGGCCAATGAACTGCAGGCAGGAAATTCCCCAACCCGCAGCTGCAGGTAAAAAAAGAAACAGGGATGATCATGACCTCATTGACCTAATTTGGACACATGGTCATATTGGGACAATGTCAGGGGCCATGTGGCCCTATTGTGCCATTAATTTCCTGATCATCTACACCCTTAAAGGCAGCTGCAGGGTGGTAAATCTCCTGCCTGCAGCTCACTGACCCCGAAATACAACCAACCCAGTTCAGAACAAACCCAAACGCATTGTTAGATTGCATGTAGATAGAAAGTGGCTCCTTGATTATGGAAGGGCTAGAACTCCTGACAGTTTTTTTCTGTGTCCGTACTGGGGAGGAGGGATGAGTGATATTGAGATTTTCATTTTCCTGAAATTTCCATTAGACATTTTTTTAAAGGCAGTGGAGTCATTAGGGAAGGTGAAATTAAAGTGTTTTTATGCTGAAATGGACTTTATATTGCCCATGGGAGTTATGAAAGCTCCTTCCAACTCCTCCGGACCTCTTTTTGTGCCAAAAGACAGCCCCTTATTAGCCCTATTATTTTATGGGGTTTTTTCTACAGGAAGAAAAAAAATTGGAAAAAAAGAACTGTTAAAATGACAGTAAACAATTAACGATCAATCACACACAATAAAATAAAAATAATAAGAGGCACTAGATTAAATGAATTAAACCTCTCTAAATCGACCTCCCCATGAAAAACCCAACATCTAAATATAGAGGAAAAAATATATACACATATACATTTATGAGTGTGTATATATATATATATATATATATATATATATATATATACACACACACACACACACACACACACACATACACACACACCCATATATATATATGAAATATATGTTTGTATGTGTGTAAAATATATAAAGCATGTGTCTGCATATATTTACTACAAACTCTAGAAAAAAAATATATATATATATATATATATATATATATATGTGTTTTTTCTAGAGTTTGTAGTAAATATATGCAGACACATGCTTTATATATATATATATATATATATATATATATATATATATATATATATATATATATATATATATGCTGGCCCAAGACATTGTGCTGCCTGGGTCACAGGAGGGGGGCAGTGTAACAGGAGAGGGGCAGAGGGACATCTGGGGGCAGCATCACAGAAAGAGGGCAGAGGGACGCGTGGAGGGCAGCATTGCAGGAGGTGGGCAGAGGGAAAAGAGGGGCAGAGGGACAGGGAGGGGCATGCATCATAGGAAGTGGGCAGAGGGGCAGGTGGAGAGCAGTGCCACAGGAGGGGGCAGAGGGACAGGATGGGGCATATGTCACAGGAGGGGGGAGCAGCGCCACAGGAGGGGGGCATGTGTCACAGAGGTGGGCAGAGGAACAGGTGGGGAGCAGCGCCACAGTAGGGGGGTAGAGGGACAGGAGGGGGACATGCATCACAGGAGGTGGGCAGAGGAAAATTAGGGGGCAGAGGGACAGGTGGGGAGCAGAGGGACAGGAGGTGGGTAGAGGGACAGGAGGGGACATTGTCACAGGAGGGAAGCAGAGGGACAGGTGGGGAGCAGTGCCACAGAAGGGGGCAGAGGGACAGGAGGGGGTCAGTGCCACAGAAGGGGGCAGAGGGACAGGAGGGGGTCAGAGGGACAGATGGGGAGCAGCACCACAGGAGGGGGCAGAGGGACAGGAGGGGGATGCATCACAGGGGGGGGAAGAGGAGCAGCACAGAGGAGAACCTCCAGCATCATGTCATCGGGTGGTGGGGCCTGTGCAGTCCCAGTTAGGGAAGTGAGCGTGGGGGGGGGTGAAGAGGTGCTCATAGGCCAGGGGTACAGTGGTCAGGAGGCAGAGGGTTTCAGGCAGGTGTCTATCTCTGACAGCTGCTGAGCTCTTCCTGCCTATCTTCTCTCAGCAAGAAAGCTGAGCCACATAGTGCCGCTTAAAAGGATGAGCCCTGTGTCCTCTGCTCACCTCCGATGCTGGCTCCCCCCTCCTACTCATCCTCCTCCTCCTCCCTGCTGCCTACTATCTGACTCCTGCTCGGCCGCTCTGTCTAAGTGGCAGGGCAGCCACTCTAAATGGCTCTGATGAGAACTCTGATATAAGGGCAGACGCTGAAGGGGACCCTGTTGTAAGGGGGTGCTCTGATGGGCACCCTGGTGTAAGGAGGGACTCTGATGTAAGGGCAGACACTGACAAGGATCCTGATGTAATGGGGGCTCTGATGGGCACCCTGGTGTAAGGGGGGACTTTTTATGTAAGGGCAGATTTTGATGAGGACTCTGATGTAAGGCCAGACTCTGATGGGGTCAGTGATCCTGATATAAGTGTAGACTATGATGGGGACCAAGAAGTAAGGGTGGACTCTGATGGGCACGCTCCTCCACCTTCCGTGTGAGGATCCCCCACATATGCTCAATAGGGTTTAGGTCTGGAGACATGCTTGGCCAGTCCACCACCTTTACCCTCAGCTTCTTTAGCAATGCAGTGGTCATCTTGAAGGTGTGTTTGGGGTCGTTATCATGTTGGAATACTGCCCTGTGGCCCAGTCTCCGAAGGGAAAGGATCATGCTCTGCTTCAGTATGTCACAGTACATGTTGGCATTCATGGTCCCCTCAATGACCTGTAGCTCTCCAGTGCCGGCAGCACTCATGCAGCCCCAGACCATGACACTCCCACCACCATGCTTGACTGTAGGCAAGACACATTTGTCTTTGTACCCTTCACCTGGTTGTTGCCACACACGCTTGACACCATCTGAACCAAATACGTTTATCTTGGTCTCATCAGACCACAGGACATGGTTCCAGTAATCAATGCCCTTAGTCTGCCTTGTCTTCAGCAAACTGTTTGTGGTCTTTCTTGTGCATCATTTTTAGAAGAGGCTTCCTTCTGGGACGACAGCCATGCAGACCAATTTGATACAGTGTGCGGCGTATGGTCTGAGCACTGACAGGCTGACCCCCCACCCCTTCAACCTCTGCAGCAATGCTGGCAGCACTCATACATCTATTTCCCCAAAACAACCTCTGGATATGACGCTGAGCACGTGCACTCAACTCTTTGGTTGATCATGGTGAGGCCTGTTCTGAGTGGAAACTGTCCTGTTAAACCCATGTATGGTCTTGGCCTTCGTGCTGCAGCTCAGTTTCAGGGTCTTGGCAATCTTCTTATAGCCTAGGCCATCTTTATGTAGAGCAACAATAATTTTTTTTTCAGATCCTCAGAGTGTTCTTTGCCATGAGGTGCCATGTTGAACTTCCAGTGACCAGTATGAGAGAGTGAGAGCGATAACACCAAATTTAACACATCTGCTTCCCATTTACACCTGATACCCTATAACACTAACGAGTCACACGACACCGTGGAGGGAAAATGGCTAATTGGGCCCAATTTGGACATTTTCAATTAGGGGTGTACTCACTTTTGTTGCCAGCAGTTTAGACATTAATGGCTGTGTGTTGAGTTATTTTGAGGGGACAGCAAATTTAAACTGTTATACAAGCTTTACACTCACTACACAACATTGTAGCAAAGTGTACCGTATTTATCGGCGTATACCGTGCACTTTTTTGCCCTGAAAATCAGGGCAAAATCGTGGTTGCGCGATATACGCCGATACCCGCTTTCCCGCGCCGAGTTTGAATACTGCGCTGGCATATACCGAGAGCAGTACACTCGTGTATAGTCAGGCAGTCTCGGCTCCTCTCGCGCTCACGTCCTGGACGTACAGGACGCGAGCGCGAGAGGAGCCGAACCTGCCCGACTATACACGAGTGTACTGCGCCGGCATATACTGAGTGCAGTACATTTGTGTATAGTCGGGTAGGCTCGGCTCCTCTCGCGCTCACGTCCTGGACGTGAGCGCGAGAGTAGCCGAGCCTGCCCGACTATACACGAGTGTACTGCGCTCGGTATATGCCGGCGCAGTATTAAAACTCGGCGCGGGAAAGCGGGAAACGAGCGGGGAGGACGCCGGACCCGACGAAGAGGACACCCGAAGCCGCAGACGGACGCCGGACCCGACGAGGCCGCCGATGGACGCCGCGCAAGACACCAAAACTGTAAGATCTTTTTTCCACAGGAATGCGGGTCCACTTTAGGGGTGTGCGCTATACGCCGGAGCGCGCAATACCCCGATAAATTTCTTCAGTGTTGTCACATAAAATGTTTACAAAAATGTGAGGGGTGTACTTACTTTTGTGAGACACTGCATATGTCCAATTTTGTTAACATTTTAATCCTAACATTTTCATTTAGACATCTCAGCGTTAAGTACAATGTTCCTGTGTGAGCAGATATTTTAACAAATGAAATATGTCAAGTCCAAACATTGAGCAAATGTATCGGATGAGCATTTGAAGTCTCGTCTAATTATTGGATCCTCAAGCTTGAAGCCTCAGTTCAGTGATATTTTAAAATGAAAAAAAATAATTTCGCATTAATCTTGTCGCAAAACATGAAGCACGCGACTTCTGTTCTTCATGTCTGGCTTACGATTGAAAACCCCAATTGCCGTATTTGTGTAGGAAGGTTTGCTTTGTTTTACTGACGTTCCTTCTCTCTTGTTCCGGATGATATCGCGCTGATTACAAAAAAAATCATCCAAGTAAAACTTTTTCATTCATTTACATTTTTACTTATTTTTTTTTTTTTTTTAAATATACGATGTAGCCCTTGCACCGAAAACTTTGGAGACCCCTTGGTCTGACGGGAGAATTTTTGTGTTAATTAGCTTTCTCAGAACAGTCGGAGGGAGGACGGGGTTATTTTAACATTTTCACCACCTGGCCTGATATGGCGGAAAGCCAAGTTTTCTCTTTGGAAGAGCCAAGATGTTCAATGAAAGTTGCCTGCAGCTGTGCGCGAAAGAAAATACAATTATAGAATAAAAAAAAAAAAAGAACAACAATAGCTAACACATCAACAAAGTACATCACCTTTATCTCCTTTTTAGTCCCTTGTTTAATAGAAAAATCAATCCGAAACTAACAACTTGAGTGAGATGTTCGATGCGACTTTACTCTTCGAGGCTCAAATAGCTCAGGCTGTTCAGAAGACGGTGGGCTAGATTCAGATAGATTAGATCCGCGTAATCTATCTGATTTACGATCCGCCGGCGCAAATTTGAGAGGCTAGTGCAGTATTCAGAAAGCACCTACCTCGAAACTTGCGCCGGCGGATCGTAACTCCCCCGGCGGAATTCAAATTCCACGGCTAGGGGGAGTGTAGTATTTAAATCAGGCGCGTCCCCGCGCCGATTTAAATGCGCATGCGCCGTCCGTGAATTTTCCCGGCGTGCATTGCTCCCAATGACGTCGCTAGGACGTCATTGGTTTCGGCGTGAATGTAAATTACGTCCATCCGTATTCGCGACCGACTTACGCAAACGACGTAAAAATTCAAAACTCAGCGCGGGAACGACGGCCATACTTAACATTGGATACGCTGCATATAGCAGGGGTAAGTATACGCCGGAAAAAGCCGAACGCAAACGACGTAAAAAAAAAGCGACGGGCGGGCGTTCGTTTCTGAATTGGCGGAAATCGGAATTTGCATATTCGTCGCGTAAAAAAAACGAAGCGCCACCTAGCGGCCGGCGGGAGATTGCAGCCTAAGATCCGACGGTGTAAGTCACTTAGGCTGCTATCACATTGAGGCGTGCAGCCGCGGTGACGGTATAGCCGCGCTATTTGTAGCGCGGCTATACCGTCGTATTCACCGCGATATTCAGGCGCTAGCGGTGAGGTTTTAACCCCCGCTAGCGGCCGAAAAAGGGTTGCGGGCGGTATTACTGCGGTATTGATTTCAATGGGAAGGGGCGGTATAGGAGCGGTGAACACACCGCTCCTATACCGCGGTAAAGATGCGGCTAGCAGGACTTTTGGAGCGCTCCTGCTAGCGCACCGCTTCAGTGTGAAAGCCTTCAGGCTTTCACATTGAACACTACAGGGCAGGTTTTTTCATGCGGTATAGCAGCGCTATTTTTAGCGCTGTACCGCATGAAAAACGCCTCAATGTGAAAGGGGCCTTACACCTGTCGGATCTAAGGGAGATCTATGCGTAACTGATTCTTATGAATCAGTCGCATAGATCCGACCGTCGGATCTCAGAGATACGACGGCGTATCAGGAGATACGCCGTCGTATCTATTTCTGAATCTCCCCCGGTATCTGAACCAGAATTAGCATACCTTGGGTGAGGTCAGGTGGGCAATGATACAATATGAATATATGCGTGGTTTTCCTTTTCTTTTTTGACAGCTATGGGCCAGATTCTCGTAGAATGGAGTAAAACTACAGCGGCGTAACGTATCTCATTTACGTTACGCCGCCGCAAGTTTTACAGGCAAGTGCTTTATTCACAAAGAACTTGCCTGTAAAGTTGCGGCGGCGTAGCGTAAATCCCCCGGGGCAAGCCCGCCTAATTCAAATGAGCCGGGTAGGGGGCGTGGATCATTTAAATTAGGCGCGTTCCCGCGCCGAACGTACTGCGCATGCGCTGTCCCTAAAATTTCCCGACGTGCATTGCGGTAAATGACGTCGCAAGGACGTCATTGGTTTCGTAGTGAACGTAAATGGCATCCAGCCCCATTCACGGACGACTTACGCAAATGACGTAAATTTTTTAATTTCGACGCGGGAACGACGGCCATACTTAACATTGGTTGCCCCTCATATAGCAGGGGCAACTTTACGCGTCGCAAATCTAACGTAAACATCGTAACTTCACTGCGTCGACAGCGCGTACGTTCGGGAATTCGCGTATTTTGCTAGTTTGCATACACGACGGGGAAAACGACGGAGGCGACACCTAGCGGCGAAAAAAAAAATTGCATTTAAGATCCGACAGCGTAAGAGCCTTACGCCTGTCGGATCTAATGGTTATCTATGCGTAACTGATTCTAAGAATCAGTCGCATAGATACGACGGCCCAGATTAGGACTTACGAAGGCGCACATTGCGTTGCGCCGTCGTAAGCCCTTTCAGAATAAGGGCCTATATGTTTAACCACCGGCTTACCGACAGCTGAGCGACCAGCTCAGAGAAGAAAGGGCTGAGCTCAGCCCTGACATGGTGGCACTGCTTGGATATTTGATACTGTAGCGCTACCCCCGCAGGAGCCGCTGATTTGTTGTTGGGATCGGCATATTAAGTTACCTTGGTGTTGTCTAGGGGTGCAATTGTAGGAACAAGGTAGTGAGCGAATGTCCAGACAGTGAATAAAGGTTTTTCCAATGCTTTATTTCCAGGCCAACACGGCCAACATCAACATCAATTGGGAAGGACAAGGTTGATGAAGAGAGAGAGAGAAAACCTTGCAGTATCAGACGTGGATATTAACCACTTCCCGACCGCCGCATGTAGATATACGTCGGCAGAATGGCACGGACAGGCACATCAACGTACCTGTACGTGCCTGCCTAGACGTGGGTCGGGGTCCGATCGGGACCCCCCCGCTACACGCGGCGGTCGGGTTCCCTCGGGGAGCGATCCGGGACGACGGCGCGGCTATTCGTTTATAGCCGCTCCGTCGCGATCGCTCCCCGGAGCTGAAGAACGGAGAGAGCCGTATAGCCGAATACAGCTTCCCCGTGCTTCACTATGACGCTGCATCGATCGAGTGATCCCCTTTATAGGGGAGACTCGATCGATGACGTCATTCCTACAGCCACTCCCCCCTACAGTTGTAAACACACACTAGGTGAACCCTAAATGTTACAGCGCCCCCTGTGGTTAACTCCCAAACTGCAACTGTCATTTTCACAATAAAGAATGCAATTTAAATGCATTTTTTGCTGTGAAAATGACAATGGTCCCAAAAATGTGTCAAAATTGTCCGAAGTGTCCGCCATAATGTCGCAGTCACGAAAAAAATCGCTGATCGCCGCCATTAGTAGTAAAAAAAAAATAATTAATAAAAATGCAATAAAACTATCCCCTATTTTGTAAACGCTAAAAATTTTGCGCAAACCAATCGATAAACGCTTTTTGGCGATTTTTTTTTGTACCAAAAATAGGTAGAAGAATACGTATCGGCCTAAACTGAGGAAAAAAAATACATTTATATATGTTTTTGGGGGATATTTATTATAGCAAAAAGTAAAAAATATTGCATTTTTTTCAAAATTGTCGCTCTATTTTTGTTTAAAGCGCAAAAAATAAAAAACGCAGAGGTGATCAAATACCACCAAAAGAAAGCTCTATTTGTGGGAAAAAAAGGACGCCAATTTTTATTTGGGAGCCACGTCGCACGACTGCGCAATTGTCTGTTAAAGCGACGCAGTCCTGAACTGTAAAAACACCTTGGGTCTTTAGGCAGCATATTGGTCCGGTCCTTAAGTGGTTAATGGAGCAATCCTGCTCTATGTAGTACCAATTTGTAACTCGTCGCCACTCCAGCTAAAGTGGGTGAAGTGCCCCCGGACAGACCCCTCTCACAAGCCTGGCAGCCAAGGTGTCACTTTGGATTTCTCGGAGGAACAGGCCTCTGCCACAGACCAATTACATTAAGTGAGCTAGATGGATAAATGGAGCAAATCCTCCCAGTAGATTTCTGCATAGGTCACCGGATGACAGCAAGCATACCTGTCAGCATTCCGATCACCAGATCCCCGATTGGTTCGTTAAAGCCCTGTTGGACAACCTGCCTCCGGGTTCCCCTCAAGCCGATCCCCCAGTCGAATGGCACCCAGCCTGGGATCCTCTCAATAGACATGGGAACCCAGTAAGTCACTGGGGTCCCCTTTTACCTCCAGGTGAGGTTCTGTGTAGCCTGCAATTTTGGCCAGGTGGGCCGCGCTGGCGGGGTCCATGGATGCGCGCACCCTAAAGGTGGATGCCGCACCT
Organism: Rana temporaria; assembly: GCF_905171775.1. Classification (NCBI taxonomy): domain Eukaryota; kingdom Metazoa; phylum Chordata; class Amphibia; order Anura; family Ranidae; genus Rana; species Rana temporaria. The sequence goes on from NC_053497.1 coordinate 20,326,371, forward strand.
GGAACTGGGACCCCGCGAAGATTTTAGAACACATGACACCTGTCACAGATATACTCCTCCCCAGCATGCCCCGCGAGGGAAAAACTCCTCTAATTGGCTGCTGGGGAAAACTTGCTCTGCCAGAACCCCTCTGGCGCCAACTGCTGCCCAGGGATGGTATCACATCCCTGGAGTACAGACTGACCCAGTGGACATTTCTGGAATGACAGAGGTCCCAATTTAAACAAATTGTGAATGGGAGCAAAGTAACTCTCCCATTCCCCACTAACTTTAGCGTAGTGCCCATACTGAAAGTAAGGGGGCGCTACAATACTATCTGTTTTTAGGCACTTTGGGCCAGATTCACAAAATGAGATACGACGGCGTTTCTCCTGATACGCCGTCGTATCTCTGTTTCATAGAATCAGTTACGCATAGATATCCCTAAGATCCGACAGGTGTAATAGTTTTACACTGTCGGATCTTAGGATGCAGTACCGCGGCCACCGCTGGCCACCGCTGGGGGGAGTTCGCGTCGTAAACCAGCGTCGGGTATGCAAATTAGGAGTTACGGCCGATCCACGACGGTTTTTCGCTACGTCGTCCGTAGTCTAGTTTCCCGTCGCAAAGTTAGTCGTTTTTTTTGGTGCCCTAACTTTAGTCAGCAAGTGTATTGCTATCTAAAGTATGGCCGTCGTTCCCGCGTCGAAATTCAAAATTTAACGTCGTTTGCGTAAGCCGTCCGGGAATACGGAAGTACGCTACGCGCGTCGCCGTTCAAAAAAATTACGTCACGGCGCGCAAAGCACGGCGGGAGTTAGGAAACGGAGCATGCGCAGTAGGTCCGGCGCGGGAGCGCGCCTAATTTAAATGGCACACGCCCATTTGAATTGGCCCGCCTTGCGCCGGAGGCCGCGGGCGTAGTTTTCATCGCAAGTGCTTGGTGAATCAGGCACTTGCGATGAAAAATTGCGGCGGTGTAACCTATCTAGGATAAGTTACGCCGCCGCGATTCTACGTGAATCTGGCCCTTATTGTGCATGTAGATAGATTTTATTATTGCGTTCTTATTTTTGGTTGTTTGCTTCCTTGCCGAAAAAAAAGTGCAGGACAAACCTGCATTGGGAATATTATAGAAACATGTTATGTCATAGTAATTCTGATTATGTGTTTTTTGCTGGACTGAATAATAAATTACCCACCAGGGATAAAAGCTATGTTGCGTGACACGGAGACAGACAAGGAGCTGACATGTTTAATCCCTTGAATGATAACTATAGTGACTAGAAAATACTGGTGTGCTAAGCCTAGGTGTATTAATGTGTCCCCCTGGCTGGAAGAACTCGCTCCCTGTATGTCCTTGCTGGGAGCAGGTGTCATTTTGGGATTACTGTACTCCAATTCACACAACCCATGTCCACTCAGCTCACAGAGAGATCATGTCGCATATCGTATGTATTTCCAAGCATCGGAGATCAGAGTGCTTCCCTAGAGGCCACTCGCCTCTACTTTTCCACCCTCAACCAATCCCAGGACAGATTTACTGGGATCGTGTCCAGATCACGGGCCATCTGCTAGCAGCTGCAGCCACTCTCATGGTCGGCCGGGGGAAAGTTCCCCTTTTCCACTCAAGAAATCTTGCATGATACGGGACTTTATTTGCACGTGAATTTTCTGATACCTGCAATGAAATTAATGTGAGGTTTTTTTTTGCAAAAATATCGACATTACGTGTGTGTGTGTGTGTGTACAGTGCATGTGTATATACAATGGGCCAGATTCACAAAGAGATACGATGGTGTATCTACAGATACACCATCGTATCTCTGACGTAAACTGGTCCTATCTATGCGCCTGATTCATAGAATCAGATACGCATAGATAGGGCTAGATCCGACAGTGTTACACTGTCGGATCTTTTTTTAAATAAAAAAATGGCGCCGGGGGCGTTCCCGCTGATTTACGATAAATAATATGTAAATCAGCGAGATACGCAAATTCACGAACGTACGCGGACCCGACGCAGTCTTCTTACGTCGTTTCCGTAGCGGTTTTCCGTCGTATACTTACCCCTTCTTTTATCAGGCGCAGCCAATGTTAAGTATAGCCGGCGTTCCCACGTCGAATTTGAATTTTCCTACGTCGTTTGCGTACGCCGATTTACGAACACGCGCGTCGCAAGTCCCGCTCACGTCGCAACCACTGACGTCCTAGTGACGTCAGTGGGAGCAATGCACGCCGGGAAATTCCACGGACGACGCATGCGCATTTAAATCGGCGCGGGAACGCGCCTGATTTAAATATGACACTCCCCTAGCCGCGGAATTTGAATTCCGCCGGGGGATTTAGGATCCGCCGTCGCAAGTTTGGAGGTAAGTGGTTTGTGAATTAGCCACTTGCCTCCTAAACTTGCGGGAGCGGATCTTAATTCACGTAGATCGAGCGGATCTATAGATCCGCTGAGCTACGTGAATCTGGCCCAATGGGTTGATTTACTAAAACTGGAGTGTGCAAAATCTGGTGCAGCTGTGCATGGTAGCCAATCAGCTTTTAACAGCTTTGACAAAAACAATACTGGAAGCTGATTGGTTTCTGTGCAGAGCTTCCCCAGATTTTGAACACTCCAGTTTTAATAAATCAATCAATAAATATATATAAACAAAAAATAAACAAAAAATATAAATAATAAATATATATATATATATATATATATATATATATATAGAGAGAGAGAGAGAGAGAGATATAGATAGATATAGATTTTAGGATGCAATGCACTTATTAAAAATGTTGTGTAATGTATAACTTCTTATATCATTAATCAGGTTCATCGTTGTCAAAACTGGTGGTAAAAGAAAGTCCTATATCCTTCAAAAGGTTGCTGGTGAGAACTTTTTAAGGGTAAGACTTAAAATTAAATTGTTTCATTTATTTTATTTGTTGTTTCATTTTTTTTGTTTTCTTATTTTTTTGTAGTCTTTTATTGGATTCTAATGTTGAATTGGATGTATGTATAAAAAGGTTATAAGACTTGTTCTTAATAGACCCCTGCATATTTAGTATCTTAAAAATATAGAAACATAGAAGAGTGGTGACAGGAAAAAAAAGATCAAGTGGTCAATTGAGTCTGCTCCATTATATATATATATATATATATAGATATAGATATAGATATAGATATAGATATAGATATAGATATAGTAAAACCTTGGATTGCGAGCATAATTCGTTCCAGAAACATGCTTGTAATCCAAAACACTTGTATATCAAAGCGCATTTCCCATAAGAAATAATGGATACTCAAATGATTTGTTCCACAACCATTTATTCATAAGTCCTTCAGTCTATAGTCCATATAAAAAGATTATAGCAATGTGACTATGGGGGTTATTTACTAAAAGCAAATCCACTTTGCACTACAAGTGCAAACTACAAGTGCAAAGTGCACTTGAAAGTGCACTTGTAAGTGCAGGCGCTGTAAATCTGAGGGGTAGATCTGAAATGAGGGGAAGCTCTGCTGATTTTATCATCCAATCATGTGCAAGCTAAAATGCTGTTTTTTTTAATTTTCCTTGCCCCCCTCGGATCTAGAGCGACTGCACTTCCAAGTGCACTTTCCTTGCAATTTCAGGTGCATTTTGCATTTGTAGTTTGCACTTGTAGTACAAAGTGGATTTGCCTTAAAGCGGGGGTTCACCCTATTAATAAAAAAAAAATTTTTTTTTCTTCTAGCATAAAATGAGTCATAGTAGCGCGAGCTACAGTATGCCTGTCTTTATTTTTTTAGTCCCGTACTCACTGTGTAATCGTAGAGACAAGACTCCGACCCCCCTCGGGGAATGGGCGTTCCTATGGAGAGGGAGCATGATTGACGGCCGGCTATGGCACGTCACGCTTCTCCGGAAATACCCGAAATAGGACTTGGCGCTTCACGACGCCTGCGCATAGTCTGTGCGCAGGCGCCGTATAGCGCCGTGAAGAGCCGAGACCTGTTCCGGCTGTCTTTGGGGAGCGTGACGTGCCAGAGCCGGCCGTCAATCACCTTCCCTCTCCATAGGAACGCCCATTCCCCGCGGGGAGTCAGAATCTTGTCTCTACGAGTGCACTGTGAGTACGGGGCTAAAAAAATAAAGACAGGCATACTGTAGCTCGCGCTACTATGCCTCATTTTATGCTAAAAAGATGTTAATAAGGGTGAACCACCGCTTTAAGTAAATAACCCCCTATATGTGATTATAGCAATATATATATATATAGAGAGAGAGAGAGAGAGAGAGAGAGAGAGTAATATATTGTAATTTATATTACCAAGTACAATAAGTATTCCCTGTACAGATCTCTGCCTTACCAATGTAGCTGAAAACATTTTAATATGAAATAACTTGACTAACCCTAAACTATTACGTTTCCCGAAGCTTAGTTTGGTATTCTCTCACAATCTCAAACTTGCAATGCCGCTTTGAAAGGCGTATGTAGCAGAGCCGCTTAAATTGTTATCTGGCACCTAGATAAGTGCGGTTTGGAGGCAAGGCATTCCACAGTAATGGAAGCCGCCTGGCATTTTTAGCCTATGCATAAACACCAATAAATTCTTTTTCCAGAGGTCAACGTATAAAGGCTTTCCAAATCACCCCACTTTAGCAGCCGCTGAGACATTGGATGCCTAAGGCTCGCTAGTAATAATGAAGGTAATCCTGTTGACTTCAAGGGCAAGTTCTGACTTGACCTTTCAATGGTTACATGTGTTTCACTCGATCGATACATCATTTATTTTTTTACTTTTTGTTTTGGGCCTGTAGTATCTTCCAGTTAGGCTTGAATTCCACTTTCAACAGATCACATTGTTTTTCTAGATGAAAGAATCTCCCTTATAAACCAGCGCCATTTACAACGTAACCCAGTAAGTAGAGTCATGGGATACACTTCTTTGTGTTCTCTATATAGTAACATGGATTGGACTGATTGTTTTTACACTGGAGCAATGGGGGGGGGGGGGGGGGGCGACGAATATCAAGGATTTTTTTTATTTACCACTTCATTAACCACTTAAGCCCCGGACCATTTTGCAGCTAAAGGACCTGGCCCCTTTTTGCGATTTCGCACTGCGTCGCTTTAACTGACAATTGCGCGGTCGTGCGGCGTGGCTCCAAACAAAATTGGCGTCCTTTTTTTCCCCCACAAATAGGGATTTCTTTTGGTGGTATTTGATCACCTCTGCGGTTTTTATTTTTTGCGCTATAAACAAAAATAGAGCGACAATTTTGAAAAAAATGCTATATTTTTTTACTTTTTGCTATAATAAATATCCCCCAAAAATATATAACAATTTATTTTTCCTCAGTTTAGTCCGATACGCATTCTTCTACATGTTGGTAAAAAAAATTGCAATAAGTGTTTATTGATTGGTTTGCGCAAAAGTTATAGCGTCTACAAAATAGGGAATAGTTTTGTGGCATTTTTATTAATAATTATTTTTTTACTAGTAATGGCGGCGATCAGCGATTTTTTTTTTTTTTATCGTGACTGAGACATTGTGGCGGACACTTTTGACACATTTTTGGGACCATTGTCATTTTCACAGCGAAAAGTTAAAATAATAAAATAATAATAATAATAAAAATGCACTGATTACTGGGAAAATGACAATGGCAGTAAAGGGGTTAACCACTAGGGGGCGCTAAGGGGTTAAGTGTGCCCTAAGAGAGCGATTCTTACTGTAGGGGGGCGGGGCGGGACGTGTGACGTCACTGATCGTCGTTCCCTATAACAGGGAACAGACGATCAGTGACAAACCACAGAGAACGGGGAAGGTGTGTTTACACTTACCTCTCCCCGTTCTTCAGCTCCTGTGACCCGATCGCGGGACACCGGCAGCGATCAGGTCTGCGTATTGAACACTTTTGACACTATTTTGGGACCATTGTAATTTTTACAGCGATCAGTGCTATAAAAATGTACTGATTACTGTGAAAATGACACTGGCAGTGAAGGGGTTAACCTGTAGGGGGTGCTAAGTGGTTCAGTGTGTCCTATTGTGTGTTTCTTACTGTAGGGGTCATGCCTACGCATGTGCCATCACTGATCGTCGTTCCCTATGACAGGGAACAGACGATCAGTGACAGGCTCACTAGAAAGCACGGGGAGAGGTTTGTTTACACTTACCTCCCCCCGTTTTTCAGCTCTGTGAACCGATCACGGGACACCGGCGGCGATCGGGTCCCGCAGGAGTGGTGCCGGAGCTCAGGACCTGGTCGCGCACGCGTCGCGGCTGGGCTCTTAAAGGGCAACATAAATGTACGTGATTTGCCCAGCCGTGCCATTCTGCCGACGTATATCAGCGTGAGGTGGTCTTTAAAGGGTTAAAAAAAATCGTTGTTTTTGGTGCCAACCCCATAGCAAAAAAAATCTGTTGCTTTGGCATCTTTGGCCAGTAGTTCCAACAGATTCGTTTTAACAGTTATAACTTTGCTTGGTATATGGCTTTTAATGTCTATCCATATACATCTCCCCACTGTAATATCCACAGATATCTCCCCACTGTAATATCCACAGACATCTCCCCCACTGTAATATCCACAGACATCTCCCCCACTGTAATATCCACAGACATCTCCCCCACTGTAATATCCACAGACATCTCCCCCACTGTAATATCCACAGACATCTCCCCCACTGTAATATCCACAGACATCTCCCCCACTGTAATATCCACAGACATCTCCCCCACTGTAATATCCACAGACATCTCCCCCACTGTAATATCCACAGACATCTCCCCCACTGTAATATCCACAGACATCTCCCCCACTGTAATATCCACAGACATCTCCCCCACTGTAATATCCACAGACATCTCCCCCACTGTAATATCCACAGACATCTCCCCCACTGTAATATCCACAGACATCTCCCCCCCACTGTAATATCCACAGACATCTCCCCCACTGTAATATCCACAGACATCTCCCCCACTGTAATATCCACAGACATCTCCCCCACTGTAATATCCACAGACATCTCCCCCACTGTAATATCCACAGACATCTCCCCCACTGTAATATCCACAGACATCTCCCCCACTGTAATATCCACAGACATCTCCTCACTGTAATATCCACAGACATCTCCTCACTGTAATATCCACAGACATCTCCTCACTGTAATATCCACAGACATCTCCCCACTGTAATCCATAGACATCTCCCCCACTGTAATATCCACAGACATCTCCTCACTGTAATATCCACAGACATCGCTCCACTGTAATATCCACAGACATCTCCCTCCACTGTAATATCCACAGACATCTCTCCCCACTGTAATATCCACAGACATCTCCCCCACTGTAATATCCACAGACATCTCCCCCACTGTAATATCCACAGACATCTCCCCCACTGTAATATCCACAGACATCTCCCCCACTGTAATATCCACAGACATCTCCCCCACTGTAATATCCACAGACATCTCCCCCACTGTAATATCCACAGACATCTCCCCCACTGTAATATCCACAGACATCTCCCCCACTGTAATATCCACAGACATCTCCCCCCACTGTAATATCCACAGACATCTCCCCACTGTAATATCCACAGACATCTCCCCCCACTGTAATATCCACAGACATCTCCCCCCACTGTAATATCCACAGACATCTCCCCCCATTGTAATATCCACAGACATCTCCCCCCACTGTAATATTCACAGACATCTCTCCCACTGTAATATCCACAGACATTTCCTCACTGTAATATCCACAGACATCTCCCCCACTGTAATATCCACAGACATCTCCCCCACTGTGTAGGAAGATTAGTGCTTGCTCAGTCTTCCCAGAGAAGCCGGCCGAACATGAGCAGTTGAAGCCGGGTGATGACGTCAGCGTGCCACTCTAGGCTCACCTAGGCTGCCGCCAGGTGGACTAAGATGGCCGCCGCTCCGGGAGCTAGGCCGAAGCCGCTGCCTTTCCTATGGCCAAGGCAGCAGTGAAGCTCCGCGGATAACGTGGTGTGCCGATCCGCATATGGTGACCCATTCGGATCACGGATCATTTTTGATCCGTTGCACCACTAGTACCAATCAAAAGAATTTTGATCGATCAATAAAATTAACGATTAATCAAAGAATTAATCTTTAATTTCCACAGCCCTGCAATAAACATTTTAAAAAGACCTCTGAGTGATATGAACGTTTGTCTTAGGAGCTCCTTAACACACTATGCAGGCATGGGCCACTATTGTCAACCCGGCAGATTTTTCTGGCCTGCATGTAGACAGGAAATGGTTGCAGAGAGGAGATCAGCAACATGGTGATGTAACAAAGGATCACAAAAATTGGAAAACAAGTATTTTATTTAAAAAAAAACTAGTTAAAAAAAAACTCAAGGCCATTCATTTAGAATTTACGTTTACTTTAAGTTACAGCTACCGTACTTAAAATCTGTTTTTTGAATCAATTTACGCACAAGCCAGCTAGTCAAGTGAGTTTCGGACTGAGCAAATAAAAGAGCTGAGAACGGTTGGAGCTTCCTCCTAAATTCTACGGAAAGTGAGAAAGGAAAACACGCTTTTATTTTTGACTGAAAGTGAAAGACTTGTGTTGGGTTGAAGGTTGTTTGAGGGAATTCTAGCTCCAGCTTTCAACTCATGTTACGGAGAAGATTGAAAAAACACAGGAAGTGGTGTGTTCCATCATACACAATGAAACGTGCGTCGTATGATGGAACACCCCAGTCTCTGTCGGCATTGTGCTTAAAATTAAACACCCGTCATGCTTGGCATGCAGTACCGCTGGCAAACACAACCCTTTAAATTAAATGGGGGCATACCACAACTGTCAATGGACGTGGTTGTTGCACCGTTCTGTTTATAACTTGTCAGTACATAGGAGAAAAAAATATATATATATTAGGTCTGTGGAAATTAAAGATAAATTCCTCGATTAATCGTAAATTTTTTTGATCGATCAAAATTCTTTTGATCGGTACTAGTGGTGCTGGTGCAACGGATCATAAATGATCCGTGATCCGTACGGGTCACCATATGCGAATCGGCACACCACGTGATCCGCGGAGCTCCGCTGCTGCCTCGGCCATAGGAAAGGCCATGGCTCTGGCCTAGCTCTTGGAACGGCGGCCATCTTGGTCCACCTGGCGGCAGCCTAGGTGAGCCTAGATCGGCGCGCTGACGTCATCACCCGGCCTTAACTGTTCATGTTCGGCCGGCTTCTCTGGTAAGACTGAGCAAGCACTAATCTTCCTACACAGTGGGGGAGATGTGGACCATATTACAGTGGGGGAGATGTCTGTGGATATTACAGTGGGGAGATGTCTGTGGATATTACAGTGGGGAGATGTCTGTGGATATTACAGTGGGGGAGATGTCTGTGGATATTACAGTGGGGGAGATGTCTGTGGATATTACAAAGGGGGGAGATGTCTGTGGATATTACAGTGGGGGGAGATGTCTGTGGATATTACAGTGGGGGGAGATGTCTGTGGATATGACAGTGGGGGGAGATGTCTGTGGATATGACAGTGGGGGGAGATGTCTGTGGATATGACAGTGGGGGGAGATGTCTGTGGATATTACAGTGGGGGAGATGTCTGTGGATATTACAGTGGGGGGGAGAGGTCTGTGGATATTACAGTGGGGGAGATGTCTGTGGATATTACAGTGGGGGAGATGTCTGTGGATATTACAGTGGGGGAGATGTCTGTGGATATTACAGTGGGGGAGATGCCTGTGGATATTACAGTGGGGGAGATGCCTGTGGATATTACAGTGGGGGAGATGCCTGTGGATATTACAGTGGGGAAATGTCTGTGGATATTACAGTGGGGAAGATGTCTGTGGATGTTACAGTGGGGGAGATGTCTGTGGATATTACAGTGGGGGGAGATGTCTGTGGATATTACAGTGGGGGAGATGTCTGTGGATATTACAGTGGGGGAGGTGTCTGTGCATATTACAGTGGGGGATTGTAACAAAGCTAAAAAAAAATCCAAAAAAAATTCTTATTTTGATCAGTTTAAAAAAAAAAGTTAAAAAGGTTAAGTTAAAAAACAAATAACATTACTGTTGATACAACAAATAATACATTTTATTCTATATTTTGCCCTGTTTATAATGACACCGAAATGATGATTCTTGTACAAAGCACTGTAAAGTTATCCACAAATGAAATACACTTTTTTTAAAAAATTGACTTTTTTGTTTGCAACACTAAAGAAAAAAAAAATAACCAACACAAGTAAAAACAAAAAGTAAAAATTGGTTATAAATAGAGTAAGAAAAAAAGAATCTGCATAAAAATAGTAAGTTAAGTGGGGAAAAAGGGGGTGGGTGATTATTTAGAGCCAATTACAGTTAAATAGATTTTTAACCACTTCATTACTGGGAACTTAAACCCCCTTCCTGCCCAGACCAATTTTCAGCTTTCAGCACTGACGCATTTTGAATGACAATTGCGTGGTCATTCAACATTGTACCCAAATTAAATTTATATACAAATAGAGCTATCTTTTGGTGGTATTTGATCATCTCTGCGATTTTTATTTTTTTGCGCTATAAACAAAAAAAGACAACATTTTAAAAAAAAAACACATTGGGCCAGATTCAGAGAGATCGGCGTATCTTTAGATAGGCGTAGCGCATCTCATATGCGCTACGCCGACGTAACATTGAGAGGCAAGCTGAGTATTCACAAAGCATTTGCTCCCATATTTACCCCGACGTAACGTAAATGGGCCGGCGTAAGCCCGCGTAATTCAAAGTAGCAAGGCAGTGGGCGTGTTGTATTATAATGAAGCGTGAACTCATGTAAATGCACGGCTGGACGAACGGCGCATGCGCAGAATCACGTTGAATTTACTCCCTACGCCGGCTCCATTCATGCGACGTGAACGTAACCTACGCCCAGCCCCATTCACGTACGACTTGCGTAAATGACGTAAAATACGACGCTGTTCCTGCGCCCATACCTTAACATAACTTGCGCCTGCTTTATGAGGGGTAAACTTACGCCGGACGTATGCCTTACGTAAATGGCGTAGCTTACTGCTTCGGGCGCAAGTACGTTCGTGAATCGGCATATCTAGCTCATTTACATATTCGACGTGTAAATCAACGGAATCGCTCCTATCGTCCAGCGTAAATATTCACCCAAGATACGACGGCGTAGGTGACTTACGTCGGTCGTATCTTGCCAAAATTCAGGCGTATCTGCTTTCCTGAATAAGCGTATAGATACGACGGCGCACATTTGGACTTCTGGACATACGTCGTCGTAAGTCCTTTCTGAATCCAGGCCAAAATTCTTTACTTTTTGTTATACAAATATCCCAATTTTTTTTTTTTTTTTTATATTTGTTTCCTCAGTTTAGGCCGATACGTATTCTTTTACATATTTTTGGTAAAAATAGGGTATAGATTTATGATTTTTTTTTTTTTTACTAGTAATGGCGGAGACCTGCGTTTTTTTTTGTGTCAGGCCTGCGATATTGCGGCGGACATATCGGACACTTTTGACACATTTTTGGGACCATTCACATTTACACAGCGATTAGTGCAATAAAAATGCACTGATTACTGTATAAATGTGACTGGCAGGGAAGGGGTTAACACTAGGGGGTGAGGAAGGGGTTACATGTATTCCCTGGAAGTGATTCTTACTGTGTGTGGAGGTGACTGACTGGGGGAGGTGACCGATGCTGTGTCCCTATGTACAAGGGACACAGCATTGATCTCCTCTCTCCCTGACAGGATGTGGAGCTCTGTGTTTACACACAGAGCTCCAGGTCCCTGCTGTCACTGCCGATCATAGGTACCTGGCGGACACCGCGGCCGCCAGGCACGCGCATCGGCATCTCAGAGATGCGCCGGGCCCAGTTTTCCCCGCTGCGCACCCCCAACGGCGTGCGCGGGGAATGCAAATAAAATGACGTTCAGGGACGTCCATGTCATGGACATGCAATAATGTCTGGCAGCTTACCATTTCCTCATGTGTCCATTAGAGGCCTGACCTTCTTCTGGCTGCCTTTTTATCATCTCTCCTTCCTGTATGGCCCAACCCCAGGCCATCCCAGGAAGTCTATATTAACTGTTGCACTGCAGGTCTGCTTTGCTGTTAGACTTTGTTGTTAGCTTAAAGGGGTTGTAAAGACAAACATATTTTCCTCTTAATATAAAGTCTGACAGTAGCTGATAAAGAAAAAAGTAATGTTTTGCATTATAACTAGTTTGATACCTGTTGAAATCGAGCTGTTTTATTCACCTCCAGCACTCCTGAATCATTATTCTCACTGACTTCCTGGTTTGCGGTGCGCATTCATGCGTGCTACATCAGGGCCTAATGGGAACTACAGTTCCCATTAGGCTTAGCCTCCATGCCTGTGAGGGAAAGGAGCATCTTCACGCAGGGCTGTAGTCATAGGGAGGGGGTGAGAACATTCTGCTTTCCACCATGCAAAACAGCTCAGATGCTGGTGGAAAGTATGAAGAGGAGAGACAGGAAATGGCATTTTCAAACCTGGATTACTGTATTTTGGAGGTCAAAAGGAAAAACGAGGTAAGTGATATTTAAATGCTCTTGCTTACAGCAATTAATTGATCTAATAAAAAACGAACCTTTAGTGTTCCTTTAAGTTCCTGTCTGCAGTGTGCTACGATTATCTTCCTGTGTACCGTTTTTGGCTCGTCCCTGACTTCTCCTGTTTGCCTGTGACCCTGACCTTTTGCCTGTCCCTCGGTTACCCTTGTCTGCCTGTTGCCCTGACCTCGGCAACTATCACTATCGCTTGTTCCCCTCTCTCCCTGCGGAGCGTGACCTAGGGGATCCCAGGGGACGCGACCTGGATCCAGCTGCGGCGAAGGCCATCCTCACCACTGGAAGGCTCTGGTGAACACAAAGCTGGGTCTTAGACTCCGCGCCCTGGGAAATCTTGGGCTCACGCTTCCTCTTTGATTGCAGCAGTCGGCTATAGGGTTCACTACCCTTTGGTGCATCCCTGACCCCAACGGGGTGCACTTGTCACCTGACAGTCCACCCGGCAGATGAGACGTCTTTCGTCTACAGAGCGGGTCTCAAGTGGTTAATAAGGGGTAACAGAATAGATTTTATTTTGAATAAAAACTTTCCTTTTTTATTTTTACATGTAGGATTGTTTTAACTGAAAAAGAAACTTCTTTGCAGATGAATGGAAAATAGGTAATACAATGTAACAATTGCAGTGTTATATTGAATTGATGAATGAAGGTTACAAACCCTGTTCAGAACCTCTGCTTTTGACAGCAGCAGCACCAAAATCCATACCAGACCCCTTACCCGAGCATGCAGGTCAGGAAATAAAGGAGACGAGCAAACCCCCCGCCTCCTGAACCATACCAAGCCACATGCCCTCAACCCGGGGGGGGGGGGGGGGTTGGGGCCCCTTACCCCCTACATCCTCCCTACAGTAGGAAAAATTTACTAGGGCACACTTAAAGCAGAGGTTCACCCAAAAGTGAACCTCCGCTTTTCGGAACCCTCCCCTCCTCCGGTGTCACATTTGTCACCTTTTCAGGGGGGAGGGGGTGCGCTTCACTTCCCGATTCCCTCACCGAGGATGGCGGTGGGGGAAGCCAAAAGCCGCTACCGCTCGGCTTCGGCTGCCGAAGGTCGACCTGGACAGGTAAGTGTCCATTTTTTAAAAGTCAGCAGCTGCTGTATTTGTAGCTGCTGGCTTTTATTTTTTTTTCTTTTCAGGTGATCCACCGCTTTAACCCCTTCAGCGCCACCTAGTGGTTAACCCCTTTACTGCCAGTGTAATTTTCACAGTAATCAGTGCATTTTTATAGCACTGATCGCTGTAAAAATTACAATGGTCCCAAAAATGTGTCAAAAGTGTCTGATGTGTCCGCCATAATGTCGCAGTCATGATAGAAATTGCTGATCGCCGCCATTACTAGTAAAAAAAAATATTATTATTAAAAATGCCATAAAACTATCCCCTATTTTGTAGACGCTATAACTTTTGCGCAAACCAATCAATAAACGCTTATTGCGATTTTTTTTTTTACCAAAAATATGTAGAAGAATACGTATCGGCCTAAACTGAGGAAAAAATTGTTTTTATATATATATTTTTGGAGATATTTATTATAGCAACAAGTAAAAAATATTGAATTTGTTTCAAAATTGTCGCTCTATTTTTGTTTATAGCGCAAAAAATAAAAACCGCAGAGGTGATCAAATACCACCAAAAGAAAGCTCTATTTGTGGGGGAAAAAAAAAGGACTTAAGTTTTGTTTGGGAGCCACGTCGTACGACCGCGCAATTGTCTGTTAAAGCGACGCAGTGCCGAATCGCAAGAAGTGGCCCGGTCATTTAGCAACAAAATGGTTCGGGCCTTAAGTGGTTAATGAGTAAATAAAAATGCAAAACACATGAAAAAACTGCATGAAGAACACAAAACGCACTGCAAAACAAGCAGAAAAAATACATCAGCCGAATAGATTTGAGCCTATGGTAAAACACATGGCACGCCATAATGCAAACAAGTCAAGAAGACCGAGAAAGGGAACATTTTTCAAATGCAATTTACAACAATAAAAAATAAATTCCCATGAGTATCTGGTACCTGATGCAGGAGGTCGTAATACTATAGCTGAGTGAGATTTTGATTTAGATGTGCTGGAAAAAATCGCACGTGTTTTATAATTGCGTCTCCGCTCACAGAAATAACATTTCTAATTGACTCCACTGAAACTTCTCTAAATACGCAAAAACATCAATGGTATTTTTATTTTTATTTATTTTTTAAACTGTAATTTGTTCATCTTTTAATTTTAATTTTACTGGAATGGAATGCTTTGAAATAATTAGAATTTTACTGGAATAATAATTTTAATTTTCAATTTTACTGGAATAATAGTTAGAATTTTACCGGAATGGCATGCATTTAAATACCACCATAGTGTAGTTTATTCATGTCAAATTTATTAAGAATAATATACATAAAATGTTCTTTCAAACCATTATTTCAGAAGATTCATAAAGTGGTATAATCTTCCCCAAATAATCCTTCAACTGGGTGAAACGGCCCTGGCCACAGGTGCTTGGTGGATTAGACGTACAAGAAATTAGTACAAGAAATAAAAAAAAGAACAAAAGCACAGCTGGATTTCTTGGCCAGCAGAACAGAATTATTTTATTTTATTTTAATTTCAAAACTCCACGTGCGCTACTTTCTGTTCTGTGCTATTTAACCGCTTGACCCCCCTTCATGACCAGGCCATTTTTTTGCGATACGGCACTGCGTTACTTTAACTGACAATTGTGACACTGTACATAAATTAAATCTATTAGCTAGATTCACAAAGAGTTAAGCCGGCGTATCAGTAGATACGCCGTCGTAACTCTGAATCTGCGCCGTCGTACATTTAAGTGTATTCTCAAATTGAGATACACTTAAATGTAGCTAAGATACGACTGCCTGCGCCGTCGTATCTTAGCTGTCTAGTTCCGCCGGCCGCTAGGGGCGTGAATGCTGATTCATGCCTAGAATGCGTAAATCAGCGAGATACGCCTGTTCACGAACGTACGCTTGCCCGTCGCAGTAAAGATACGCCGTTTACGTAAGGCGTTTTCAGGTGTAAAGTTAGTCGAACAAATAGCTGGCCTAGCCAATGTTAAGTATGGACGTCGTTCCCGCGTCGAATTTTGAAAACTTTACGTCGTTTGCGTAAGTTGTCCGTTAATGGGGCTGGACGTAATTTACGTTCACGTCGAAACCAATACGTCCTTGCGGCGTACTTTGGAGCAATGCACACTGGGATATGTCCGCGGACGTCGCATGCGCCGTTCGTTAAAAACGTCAATCACGTTGGGTCATGGTTTATTTACATAAAACACGCCCACCTCTTCACAATTTGAATTAGGCGCGCTTACGCCAGCCCATTTTCGCTACGCCGCCGTAACTTAGGACGCAAGTGCTTTGTGAATACAGCACTTGCCTCTCTGACTTACGGCGGTGTAGCGTAAATACGATACGCTAAGCCGGCTCAAAAATACGCCGCCCTACGTGAATCCAGCAGTATGTCCTTTTTTCCCCACAAATAGAGCTTTCATTAAGGTGGTATTTGATCATCTCTGCTTTATAAATTTTTTGCGTTTTAACCACTTAACCACTTGAGACCCGCACTGTAGACAAAAGACGTCCACAGCGTGGCTCTCAACTGCCGGGAGGACGTCCCTGGACGTCCTTCTATTTACATTCCCCCGCGCGGCGGGGAAAAACTGTGCCCGGCGTGTCACGTGATGCCGATGCGCGTGCCTGGCGGCCGCGATGTCCACCAGGTACCCACGATCGGCAGTGACAGAGCAGGGACGGGTCAGCTTATACTCGAGTATATACGGTAATAAAAATGCCATAAAACGATACCCTATTTTGTAGACGCTGGGGCAGATTCAGATAGATTAGCGGATCTTTAGATCCGCGTAATCTATCTGATTTTCGATCCGCCGGTCCAATTTTGCGAGGCAAGTGCATGATTCACCAAGCACTTACCTCGAAAATTGCACCGTCGGATCATAACTCCCCGGCGGAATTCAAATTCCGCGGCTAGGGGGAGTGTACAATTTAAATCAGGCGCGTTCCCGCGCCGATTTAACTGCGCATGCGTCGCCGGCGAAATTTGCCAGTGCGCATGCTCCAAATGACGTCGCTAGGACGTCAATGTTTTCGGCGGCTACGTAAATTCCGGCCATCTGTATTCCCGATTGACTTACGCAAACAACGTAAAAATTAGAATCTCGGCGCGGGAACGACGGCCATACTTAACATTAGCTACCCCTCATATAGCAGGGGTAACTATCCGGCGGAAAAAGCCGAACGCAAACGACGTAAAAAAAAAAAGCGACGGGCGGGCGTTCGGTCTTGAATCGGCGGTTCTCTTCATTTGCATATCCGACGCGTAAAAAACTGCGACGACACCTAGCGGCCGGCGGTAGATTGCAGCCTAAGATCCGACTGGTGTAAGGCACTTACACCAGTCGGATCTAAGGGAGATCTATGCGGAACTGATCCGACCGTGGGATCTCAGAGATACGACGGCGGATCAGGAGATCCGCCGTTGTATCCCCTTGATGAATCTGCCCCGCTATAACTTTTGCACAAAGAAATCCTATATACGCTTACTGCGATTTTTTTTTCCTCTACAAAGTGTGCAAAGTTTGTTGTCCGGAGGACCTACGGCTGGGGAGCACCGATTTTTCAAAGACGGGCACCCCTTCCATAGACTCCCATATTAAACACCAGGCATGGACACAGTGAGGCATGGGCAAAGTGAGGCATGCACATGGACACAGTGAGGCACAGTGAGGCACGGTGAGGCACGGTGAGGCACGGTGAGGCATGCACATGGACACCCTAGGCTTATACTTAAGCCAATACATTTTCCCAGTTTTTTTGTGGTAAAATTAGGTGCCTCTGCTTATATTCGGGTCGGCTTATACTCGAGTATGTACAGTATGTCAAAAATGCTTAAAGCTGGCCCTCCTATATTAGCACTTTTCAATCAAAGTATTCTATGCGATAAGACGTGTCTTAGTATGAGATATAATACTTATTAAAAAATCATAAAATAGCAGCCACTTAAAAAAAAATCTTCAATAAAAAACACTGTAAAATGTCCACATAAATATTGTAGCGGCGCGCTTGTCAAAAACACCGGCAAGCTTCCTTACGTAATTCATGTAGTTCATAAAGGAAAAATAGAGAGAGGTGCGTGAAAAGTTCCGATTCTATCTTTGTGCAGTGATTGGACGCTTCAGAATAGACCCCATTCACCCAGCGATACACCTCGTGGAACAAGAAGCCCCCTTTGGGGAAGCACTTACCACAACGATAAGTGTAAGACGCCTTACATCAAAGATAGATCCACCTTCTCTTTAAAGCGGAGGTTTACACAAAAAGTGAACCTCCGCTTTTTGGATCCCTCCCCCCCCTCCGGTGACACATTTGGCACCTTTCAGGGGGGAGGGGGGTGCAGATACCTGTCTGAGACAGGTATTTGCACCACTTCCGGGCTCTGACTCCCGCGGGGAATCCAGCCATGTTACGTCACACCCCCCCCCCCGCTGTCTTCTGTGAAACACGGTTCCCAGGAGAGAGCAGGGACCTGTGACGGCGCGCCGCGATCCTCGCGCATGCGCAGTAGGGAATCTGGCTTTTCCTGATTCCCTCACCGAGGATGGCGGCGGAAGCGATTGCTCAACCTCGGCTGCTGACATCGCGGGCGCGCTGGACAGGTAAGTGTCCATTTTTTAAAAGTCAGCAGCTGCCGTATTTGTAGCCGCTGGCCTGCGAGAGAGCCGACGTAGAGCTACGGGCTCTTGCGCAGGGGAGCCTACCTTCCGCCGGCGGCAGGTTGGCAAGTAGTTAATTCACCTTTCCCCAACTTTGGGGGCTTTAAAGTGGTAGTAAACTCTGTACTACCACTTTAACCTACAGGTAAGCCTATAATAAGGCTTACCCATAAGTATAAAGAATGGGGTAGATTCAGGTACCTTTTGCGGCGGCGTATCTCCAGATACGACGTCGTAATTTGAATTCCCCGCCCGCGTAGCGTTACGCCGATTCACAAAGGCAGTTACGCTGAAAAAATAGGCTTCCTCCACCGACGTAACTTGATTGCGGCGGCGTAGAATTGTGTGCAATATAACTTTGGCCGCTAGGGGCGCTTCCGTTGTTGTCGGCGTATAATATGCTAATTTCGCCGATTCACAAACGTACGTGCGCCCGGCGTTCGTTTTTTACGTCGTTTGCGTTAAGGCTTTTTCGGCGTAAGGCTGCTCCTGCTATTAGGAGGCGCAGCCAATATTAAGTATGGCCGTCGTTCCCGCGTCGAAATTTTAAATTTCACGTCGTTTGCGTAAGTCGTCCGTGAATGGCGCTGGACGCCATTTACGTTCACGTCGAAACCAATGACGTCCTTGCGACGTCATTTACCGCAATGCACGTTGGGAAATTTTAGAGACGGCGCATGCGCAGTACGTTCGGCGCGGGAACTCGCCTAATTTAAATGATCCACGCCCCCTACCCGGATCATTTGAATTACGCGTGCTTACGCCGGCCCCTTTTATGCTACACCGCCGCAACTTACGGAGCAAGTGCTTTGTGAATACAGCGCTTGTTCCTGTAAGTTACGGCGGCGTATCGTTAATACGATACGCTGCGCCGCCGTATCGTTGCGCGCCCCTACCTGAATCTACCCCAGTATCTCCTAAACCTGCATGCGCGGGAGTGACGACATCGCCGCTCCAGCCAATCACAGCGCTGGAGCGGCGATACCCGGAAGACACGCCGAGGCAGGATGACATCTCCCTCGGCGTGGACCAGGTAAGTTCCTCACACCTCGTTCCAAGGTAAGCATTTCACAATGAGCTAGTATGCTAGCTCATTATGGCTTTTGCTTTTCAGGTGTGAAAAACAAACAAAAAAGAGCCGGCAGCGGGTCTACAACCGCTTTAAGTCATTTCCTAGCAGATAACGACACGTACCGGAGAGATATCAGAACTGGCTCAGTGGTTAATGATGAAACCGCCTTTGTTTTCCCTGAAATGGATACATTCGCTGTATATAGTGAAATATCAGAAATGTAACCTTACACGGATCTCGCCGTTCATTTCAAACCCACACGGATCTCTGTGATAAATTCGATCGGAAACATGTCAGCTGTTGGCGATGTCTGGACTGAGGCGAGAAGCATCTGCTCTTCCCCTCCATTGGATAACAGAGGTTCCCCTTTTATTAATGGATGCAACTGAATGCAGCTGTTATAGTATCAGGGGAACGAGGGGGGGATGGGGCTTGGGTTATAGATTGGATTATTCCACCCCCCCCTCCCCCATGTGGTATAAATACTCTTCCCAGTTCTGAATTATGTCGGCATTAATCTGCGTCTCTCATTGTACTATAATTAGACCAACAAAAAATCATGGAATTTATCATTTACTAGCAAAACTTAACGTAATATTAATCCTTCTAAATGTTTTATAGCTTAATACTTTGAGAGCAATCAGATCATCGACATTTCCCAGTAAGCAATTTGAAAAAAAATTCCCCAGCGCTATCCTGCTGGCTCCTGCTCTCTCAGTGCTGCTTCCCTGAACTTCCAGTCTTCACAGGAAAAAGCTAAAGTGGAGGTTCCGCCTATTTTTTTTTTTAAAAGCCAGCAGCTACAAATACTACAGCTGCTGACTTTCAAAAAAATGGACACTTACCTGTCCAGCGTGCCCGCGATGTCGACAGCCGAGGCTGAGCAATCGTTCGTCCCTCGGCTGCCCCCGCCGCCATCCTCGGTGAGGGAATCAGGAAGTGAGGAATTGCGGCTTCGGGGATGGACTGGCCATTGGGACTACAGGGAGTTTCCCGGTGGGCCGATGGCTCAGTGGGCCACTTCAGTGACATCAGATCGCCGCCCCCCTCTGCTCCTCTGTCTCTCCCTTCCCGCAGCGCTCACCTCATCTCCCTGCCCACAGCGCTCACCTCCTCTCCCTCCCCGCAGCGCTTAACTGGGGGAAACAGAAGCAGAGGAGCAAGGGGAGGAGCAGGGGGGACGACAGAGGAGTATGGGGGAGGGGACAGACAGCTGACTCAACAGCTATGGCCTGGGAGTTTCTCACTTCTGCCTAATCTTGTCCCATTGGGGGGGCACCGAACTAATTCTTTGCCCCGGGTGAAATAATGTCTAGCTTCCCCACTGGTACTGCCTATAAGAGTACCAGTACCAGCCGTTCTACTCTAATAAAGTAGAATGGCTAGTGGCTAGTGAAGGGGTAGAGGGGGCTTGGGTGGTCGGGGGAGGTGCGGGAGTTGTGCGGCCGTCATGGGAGAGACCTGTCAAAGTGGGCCTGTCTGGATGAAGTCCAGGGCCAAATTTTTGTCCCAGTCCAGCCCTGCGCGGCTTCACTGCCCAATTCCCTACTGCGCATGCATTAATAGCGCGGCGTGACGTCACTGGTCCCGCTCTCCCCTGAGAACAGTGTGTTTCCCAGAAGACAGCGGGGGGGGGGGGGTGCGGGAAGGGGCGTGACTGCCGCAGGAGTGTATTTTCAGAAGTGGGTGCAAATACCTGACAGGTATCTGCACCCCCCAAAAGGTGTCAAATGTGACACCAGTTGGGGGGGGGGGGGATAGGAAAAGCGGATTTTCCATCTTTGGGTGGAACTCCACTTTAACAGTGGACAGTGCAGCCTCCAGCTAGTCTGTTAGCTTGGAGAGGTACCTTGCAATCCTAGGCCACAGGGCTGTGTGTTTCTATTGATGCACGCGGTCTAGGGAGACACAACTCTAGTCCCTGCATACAAGCGTAAGGAGCCACTCTGAAATGGGAAACCAGGGACAGCGGTCATGGCACCAGCTTAAATAGGAACCTAACCCATATTTTTTTTTTACTACTAATGGCGTCGATCAGTGAATTTTTTCATGACTGCGACACTATGGCGGACACATCGGACACTTTTGACACTATTTTGGGGCCATTGTCATTTTTTACAGCGAAAAGTGTTATAAAAATGCACTGATCACTGTAAAAATTACACTGGCAGTGAATGGGGTTAACCTGTAGGGGGCGCTGAAGGGGTTAAGTATTTCCTAGGGAGTGTTTACTACTGTGTGGGGGCGTGGCTTTGCGTGTGACGTCACTGATCGTCGTTCCCTATGACAGGGAACAGACGATCAGTGACACTTACACTAGGAAGAACACTTACCTCTCGCCGTTCTTCAGCTCTGGGTCCCGCGGGTGCGGTCACGGAGCACAGGACCAGGTCGCGGGCACGCTTTTACCGGCGCGCTCGCGACCCACGGCTGGGCTCTTAAAGGTGACGTACAGGTATGTCCTTGTGCCCAGCCGTGCCCTTCTGGCGATGTATATCGGCGTGAAGGGGTCCTTAAGCTGTTAAAGATCAAGAAGCTACATCGGGGGTCTCAAACTGGCGGCCCTCTAGCTGAGGCATTGCAAGGCTGACAGTTACAAGCATGACTCCTACAGGCAGAGAAATGATGGGGGCTTGTAGTTCCGCAACAGCTGGAGGACGGCCAGTTTGAGACCCCTGCGCTATATACTCAGTAATTGATTAAATCACCTGTAGCCAAAAAAGTCGATCCGTTACGCCATTCTGGAAGCTTGATTTATGCACCAATCTATCAGGGTCACATTTGGCAGCCTTACATTTTTTATTTTATTTTATGAGGTTTTAATCATGAATTAAAGATATGCAAGACATTTTTTTGTACTGTGTGTGAATCCTCCTTGTGCTAAAGTCCCAGAATGGGAGAAATAGAGGGCAGTGTGTTGCAGATGCTGAAAGTGTGAAAGTGCTAAACAAGTTGCCTACTGGGGCAATTTAACATTTTTTGCATATTTTGCTACAAATTATTGTAACCCCTCCAAAAAAAGTGTATCTTTTTTTAAAAGCAGAGACCCTGGAGAATAATATTTTGGTAGTTGCAATTCTTTTAATGTAGCACCATATTTGTCCAGCTGTTTATCAGATTTTTATTTTCAGGAAACAAATACACTAAACTTAATTTGAATGATGCCTGTAGCTGCTCCGCATGCTCCGTCCGTAAAATTACCCGACGTGCATTGCGCTAAATGACGTCGCAAGGACGTCATTGGTTTTGACGTTAACGTAAATGGCGTCCAGCGCCATTCACGGACGACTTACGCAAACAACGTGAAATTTAAAATTTTGACGCGGGAACGACGGCCATACTTAACATTGGTTACACCACCTAGAGGGCATGCTTAGTTTTACGCGACGCATCTCTACGGAAACAACGTAAATTTAGATCGACGGGCAAAGCGGACGTTCATGAATTGGAGTAACTAGTCATTTGCATATTCTACACCGACCGCAATGGAATCGCCACCTAGCGGCCGGCCTAGAATTGCAGCCTAAGATCCGACGGTGTAACACAGTTACACCTGTCGGATCTTATGGGCTATCTATGCGTAACCTGATTCTATGAATCAGGCGCATAGATACGACAATCGTATCTCAGAGATACGGCGGAGTATCAGGAGATACGGCGGCGTATCAGGAGATACGCCGTCGTATCTCTTTTGTGAATCTGGCCCTATGTGTATAAACCTGTAAAAAGTGATTAAATAAAAGCAAAACAAAGAAAAAAGCACAAATGTAAGAAATAATTCAATTAAATAAACTACTTTAAACACAGCCAAAAAGAAAAAAGAAAACCCACACACCTCTAGAATAAGGACAACAATCAGAGTGTAAAAACCTGTAAAAAGTGATTAAATAAAGACAAAATAAAGAAAAAAAAGCACAAATGTCATAAAAATTTACTAAACTACTTTAAATACAGCTACTTTAAAACCCTTGAATAAAGACAATAAAATCGGAGTGTATAAACCTATAAAAAGTGATTAAATAAAAACAAAACAAAGAAAAAAAGCACAAATGTAAGAAATAATTCAATTAAATAAACTACTTTTAAACACAGCCAAAAAGAAAACCCACACACCTCTAGAATAAATTAAAACAGCCAGAGTGTATAAACCTGTAAAAGGCGATTAAATAAAAACAAAACAGCATTGCTGTGTTCTTTTTATGTGTACCATCCACCTCATATGAAGTACATGCTCGATATATCGGATGTACCTTTGTTTCTGTTGCACACTTGTACTAAACTATAAACAAAAAAATAAATAAAGACAAAACAAAGAAAAAAAAGCACACATGTCATAAAAATTAACTAAACTATTTTAAATACAGCTACAAAAAAAATAAAAATAAAACCCACACACCCCTTGAATAAATAAAATACAACCGGAGTGTATAAACCTGTAAAAAGTGATTAAGTAAAAACAGAGCCAAAAAAAGAAGAGAAAAAAAAGAAAAAGAAAATCCACACACCACTAAAATAAAGAAAAAAATCAGAGGGGCAGATTCACATAGAAATAGATCAGCGTAGCGTATCAGAGATACGCTACGCCGCTGTAACTTACTTTTGGCTGGTTCGAATCCTGGAAGAATTTGCGCCGTAAGTTACGGCGGCGTAGTGTATCTCTGGCGGCGGAATTCAAATTGGCGATTAGGGGGCGTGTTTCATTTAAATGAAGCGCGTCCCCGCGCCGAATGAACTGCGCATGCTCCGTTTCTAAATTTCCTGCCGTGCATTGCGCGAAATGACGTCGCAAGGACGTCATTTTTTAAACTTAGACGTGACTTGCATCCATCCCGATTCACGGACGACTTACGCAAAAACAATAAAAAATGCAAATTTCGACACGGGAACGACGGCCATACTTAACATGGCAAATCTAACTATACGCCGCAAAAAAAGGGAAAATTTATTATCAATACTTACCGTAATTTTCCTTTCCTGATGGACTCCATGGCAGCCTACGTGTGGGTTAATCCCGCCTCCTCTCCAATGCTATAGGACCCCATACCCATAAAAGTCAGCTCACCTATCAGTACTGTGTTCCGTAACTAGCCGACTCTTGGACCCCTTATTAACCTTTAGGGTGGGAACTCCGTCTGCCATGGAGTCCATCAGGAAAGGAAAATTACGGTAAGTATTGATAATAAATTTTCCCTTTTCCTGACTGACTCCATGGCAGCCTACGTGTGGGAAAAAACTAGCCAAACCACACGGGTGGGTATGATGAACAGAAAAAAATTCAATTTGACCCGTCAACCAAAAGGATTTACAAATACAAAATCACAGAAGATAGCGAAGCAGGCTCACTACAAAAGTGACATAAGGTCTTAATGGAGGCCATAGGGCCGTTTCACAGATAACATCTGGAGCAATGTGCTGGACTGCTGCCCATTAAACCACCATACTCCTGGTGGAAAGTGCCTTCACTGGCTCCGGAGGAGGCAAGCCCTCGACTCTACAAGCTTGTTGGATGGACTGAACGATTCAGGCCGCAATCATTCTTGACAGAGGCTCAGCCTCCCTAAATACCTAATTCATGCCCATTTCCTTAGAGCTTATGAGAATGAAAAAGCGCACCCAAACCGGACAGGGGTGCAGAACTGACCCTCGAGGAAAAAATAATCCAGCCTGAGAGGATGAGGCACCTGATCCCAAAAGCGGAGCTAGCTCAGGAGGGAAAATAAAATCAAAGCTTGTGCGGCCAATAAGGAGCTACTACCATCACTTAGATCGCTTCCGCATGAGGTCTTTTTAGGAACGTGAGGATGAATGCGAGTGGTCAGAAGGCGTATGCCCTCTTGGAACCCAATCGATTTGTCAGGACATCCATACCGGAGGCCTTAACTGTATGGCCCTGAGTGAAATCCCTCTTAAGCTTGAAGTTGCCAGTGAAGAGAATAGATCCACTTCGGAATTGACTTCCCAGGAACAGGATCCACTTGAATGTCTGCACATGAATAGACCACTTGTTGGTGTTTAACCGAATACGCGTCAGGAAGTCCGCTTGGACAATCTGGGCTCCGGGGATGCAAGCCGCTGAAATGCTGGACAGGTTCTCCTGGTCCCAAGACAGAATGGGCTTGACCTCCCCCCGAGTGCTCCCTCAAACTCTTCATATAGGAGATCGCCGTGGTGTCGACCATTCTTAATGAAACCGACTCCCCCTTATGGAGACGGGAGAAGGACTGAAGGGCACCCTATGCTGCCTGAGGCTCCAGAACGATCTAGCCCGGGATGAGAAGAAGCATAGCCAATTTGTCTTGGAGCAGGATCCATTCTGCAGAGGGCTCTCAAACCGGAACTGCTGGCATCAGTCGTGACCATGACCCATGAGATGGGGCAATTACGCCGGTTTAGAACTGAAGCCACCAGAAGAGGTTGCCCCTCATCCTCGATACGTGAAATAGGTTGACTGTTGCCCCTTGGTTTCCGTTGCTGTCGACAACCTAGCTGGAAAGAAGGGCGTACGTCTGCACGGACCACTTGACCATAGGGATCGTGGAGCCCATTGGGCCGATAATCTTTGATACCATGAGGTCTTCAGCCATGAAGAGAAATGTAATTCTCCTCTGGAAAAAACGAGATCTTCCCCACTGGGAGTGGGATGGTGCCTTCCACTATAGAAAAAACAAAGCTGGGCTCCAAAGTACAGCGGGCGCTGGACTAGTTCTAGGTGGCTCTTTCACTGATCTAGGAGCCATCCACAGCTGGCCAAGGTGGAGACTACCTTCTCCCTGTGAACCAGCAGCTACCCTTTGTCTTGGGACAGCAACAGGAGGTTGAAGTAGTGAAAGGACGTACGTTCTGATGAGAGCCACTATGGCCAGATGAATTCTAGAGAAGACTTGGGTGGGGTTGACAGCCCAAAAGGAAGGAAGATGAAATGTAGATGTTATCGTCCAACTTGCAACCGGAGGTATTTGAGAAACTCCTTCGCCACCAGAACATGGAGGTAAGTATTTTAAGTCGATTAAGAATAGCCAGACGGAGTCTACATTTGACCCTTCATACTACATATACTTGTTTAGGTAAGCTAAGACTGTCACTGGTCGCCATAAACCTTTTCTCTTGTGCTACGAGAGAGGGGGGGGGTATACCCCCTGGGAATTTCCGTCCCGCTGCTCCCTGCGACTTTAATGATTTAAGTCCACACAGATGTGCCAGAAGTTCCAGCCAGGCCTTAAGGGTGAGCTTCTCCCGAGCGTTCAGAACCTTCCATACTAGAAACTCTTCCGATCAAACAGACGCCTAACCTTGGGGAAGACGTAAGTATAAGGCCCACTAGCCGTGACCGAGGCTTGAGTATGGAGACATATGTTCTCTGTCCAGGTTTCCAAAGCCTTAGCCATAGCTGTTAGCGCCAGGTCAGGTCAACAGCCATCCCATAGATTTTCTTGGGTCTTGGCTTATTCTTCTCTCCAGCCCGTCCTGAAGGATGCAGGATCTTCTAAAAGAATTGTAACCCATTTAGCCAACCGTATTAATGCCGCAACTATGGGGGGAGTGTTCCCAGAGACTTCACTTCTGTCATGAAGGGGTATAGTCTGGAAATGTTTTTTTTTTTTTTTTTTTGATGAAGCAGTTTTCATGTCCACCATAGTCCACTCCGATGATATCCTTTAACTCCGTAAGAATCTTAAAGAACCTCTTCGCTTAGCCGGGGGTGGAAGGGTCCACCCACCTAAGGGTCTCCTTAACCATCCTGACTAGTGGGGGAGCCAAAGAGCCATCAAGGCCGCTGACACTTTACATCACCTTCCAGCTCGCTGACCGAAGAATCCGGAGAAGCAGCGTAGGGCTGTAAGGATCCAAATCCTTTGGGCCGCATCAGCCAAGGAGCCATGTAGAATGGTGGACTGGCTCCGTGTGTAGGATGTATCCCATTTCTTTAGGGATTGATCTACCACATATTTCACCAGAGACTTTTCATACTTCATAGTTTCCAGTCTCCATTTCCCTCAACCGCCTGGGCATCACATTGGTCACATAAGGACTTGCCCTCTGGGACTCGTGTCCCATATCCCCAGCAGGCTCTGCGTTCAGAGCGGCTGTCACGGCAGTGGGTAAGGTGAATGGAGGAGGAATGGAGCGTCTCCTCTATTTGGAGGAGGAATGCAACGTCTCCTCTAGTTGGAGGAGGAATGCAACGTCTCCTCCAGTTGCAGGAGGAATGCCACGTCTCCTTCCAGTTGCAGGAGGAATGCCACGTCTCCTTCCAGTTGCAGGAGGAATGCCACGTCTCCTTCCAGTTGCAGGAGGAATGCCACGTCTCCTTCCAGTTGCAGGAGGAATGCCACGTCTCCTTCCAGTTGCAGGAGGAATGCCGCGTCTCCTTCCAGTTGCAGGAGGAATGCCGCGTCTCCTTCCAGTTGCAGGAGGAATGCTGCGTCTCCTTCCAGTTGCAGGAGGAATGCTGCGTCTCCTAGATGCAGGAGGCATGCGACCTCTCCTAGATGCAGGAGGCATGCGACCTCTCCTAGATGCAGGAGGAATGCGACTTCTCCTCTCGTCGGAGGAATGCGACTTCTCCTCTCGTCGGAGGAGGAATGCGACTTCTCCTCTCGTCGGAGGAGGAATGCGACTTCTCCTCTCGTCGGAGGAGGAATGCGACTTCTCCTCTCGTCGGAGGAGGAATGCAACGTCTCCTCTCGTCGGAGGAGGAATGCAACGTCTCCTCTAGTTGCAGGAGGAATGCGACGTCTCCTCTAGTTGCAGGAGGAATGCGATGTCTCCTCTAGTTGCAGGAGGAATGCGACGTCTCCTCTAGTTGCAGGAGGAATGCGACGTCTCCTCTAGTTGCAGGAGGAATGCGACGTCTCCAATTGCAGGAGGAATGCGACTTCTCCAGGTGCAGGAGGAATGCGACTTCTCCAGGTGCAGGAGGAATGCGACTTCTCCAGGTGCAGGAGGAATGCGACTTCTCCAGCCGCAGGAGGAATGAGACTTCTCCAGCCGCAGGAGGAATGAGACTTCTCCAGCCGCAGGAGGAATGAGACTTCTCCAGCCGCAGGAGGAATGCGACTTCTCCAGCCGCAGGAGGAATGAGACTTCACCTCCAGTTGCAGGAGGAATGCGACTTCACCTCCAGTTGCAGGAGGAATGCGACTTCACCTCCAGTTGCAGGAGGAATGCGACTTCACCTCCAGTTGCAGGAGGAATGTGACTTCTCTTCTGTCTAGACGGCGAATCTCGTCTAGATCTAGACAATAAATGGAGAAAGTTGTGGTCTGGCAAGGTCTCGGACATCCTGGACCACAAATTGCTGGTCTGATCTTTTGAAAGAGCTGCAAAAGAAAGATTGGGGGGTGGGGACACCAAACGCAATCTCAAACCCTTGAGAATGCAACCTCAGCCCCCTCCCCTTGCCTGCACCTACCCAGTGCGCAAGGGCCGGCTGCAAAAAGGCAGTGACCTGTCCATAACCTCTGGACAGGACGTCAGCAAAAAATACATACAGTCTGCGGATGACCCATAAATGCTACCCAGACCAGGGAAGCCAACCAGAAGAAAAAAACATCTATTTATTATTATTTTTTGTTTTTATATTATCAAAAATATACATTTTTTTTTTTTTTTTTACATATAGTGCATCCTGGTGCAGACTCAGCTTGGGGGAAGCCACCGCTCACTGTCTGAGGAAAATTCCCACACTGACAGGAGGCAGACCTTTGAATCCCGGGCCTGGTGACGTCACCGCCCCCTCCACCTCGCGCCTGCGCCGTGAAGACAGCCTAACGGCACCTGCGCGGTCGCCGTACCACCTGCCACTGCGTGAACACGAGAGCCAGGCCTCACTATCACAGAGGCCCCGCACATGCGCAGAGCGGTGGCAGCGTCCGTGACCCGGAAGTACCGTGGCACCCTGGAACGCAAATGCATTCCATGCGCCGTGAGGGGACACAGAGGTACCGGAGAGTACCAGAAAATAAAGGGAAACAAACAAACAAATAGACACAGAGGCGACTGCCATGGAGGAAGTGAAAAAGGTTCAGACCTTGCCAGCCGTTGATGCGTCCACCTTCAGGCATACCGTGGCAACCTCCATTCCATCACTGGGGGTATATATTTTTGGAAGTGCAGTTGTTCACCTTTTTCCTTTCAAGCTTTGTTTCCATGCATTGCCTGCACCCAGGCTTCTGAGAGGACACTGATTGCTTAGTGCACTCAGCTGGAGCGGCAGATCCCTTCTTCTCTATGGAGTGTATACTGCCAAAGAAATGCACAGGCCAACTCGTAGCTCAGCCCTGAGCTGTACCGCATGGATGATATGCCAAAAATTCAGGAAATATTCCAAACGGACGCCAGCAGGAACAAACGTGATGTAGGTCCATGAGGAGGACAAAAAAGGAACACAGTACTGATAGGTGAGCTGACTTTTATGGGTATGGGGTCCTATAGCATTGGAGAGGAGGCGGGATTAACCCACACGTAGGCTGCCATGGAGTCAGTCAGGAAAGTAGCTTTAACTATACGCCGGAAAAAGCCGACTAGAGACGACGTAAGAGAATGCGACGGCCGCGCGTATGTTTGTGGATCGTCGGAAATAGCTAATTTGCATAAACGACGTGAACGCCACCCAGCGGATGCCAAAGTATTGCATCTTAGATCCGAAAGGCGTACGAGGACGTATACCTGTCGGATCTAACCCAGATGCCGTTGTATCTTGGTTTGAGGATTCAAACCAAAGATACGACGCAGGTAATTTGAAAGTACGCCGGCGTATCAGTAGATACGCCGGCGCACTCTGTCTGTGGATCTGCCCCAGAGTGTATAAACCTGGAAAAAAATATTAAATAAAGAGAAAGAAAAAAACACAAATCTACAGAATAGCCTAAGCAGAGTAAAAAACAAAAAACAAAACAAAAATAAGCCCTTAAAATAAAGATTGACAAAAGGAATATATAAATCCATAATTTTGCATTGAAATCAATTTTGCAAAAAAATCCTTCCACTCATCCCCAATTCCTGCTCGTCATCAAAAATTAATTAAATTAAATAAAGTATTCATAGAGGGTTTTTTTTTTTTTTTTTTTCCACTTTAACATCTTCATAATTATTCAGCACGCACTCCGAACTTTCCAAAATTGCTTTTGTAAATCAATCACCGGTCTTACAAGCCATGTTGCTTGGCATGCTTTTCCCTTTTGCAATTGGTATTCAGAAACCCATTTCATCTTTATCATACCTAGAAGCAGGACGCCAAATCTATTTCAGCGAGCTTTTAGCAAACTAGACATGAAAGATAAGTTACCCTATGTAATGGATTTATATTTCAAAAGCATACACTAAGTACGCTTCATTTATTTATCCAGACGTAATATCACAACATATCAATACCTCTAATTCTGAGACGACCTCTAGCTGTATTGATGGTTAATGCGGGGCGGAGGACAATGGGGAAAGTTTGCCAAGAGTTGGAAGAAAAGTTTTCGCTTCGTCATGATCAATGCATCAAAAATTCTCTTGAGTGAGCAGTTCATTCTACCAATCATTTCCTTGCCCTTTTATCAGATTCCTTACCCGCTCTTTTATTTTCTATTGTTACGGGGGAGTATTGACAGGGTTTAGATGCAGATCAGACATGTTGCTGATTTATGTTGAACAGAACCCCTTTGAAAAAAGTTTTACCGGCGATACCTAAGGAACTTTTATCATCACTGAGCAAGAAAAATCGGTAAATTCGAATGATCTGAGCTTAACCACCTCAATACCAACGTGGTCTACCCCCTTGCGTTCTGCCCCACTTTTTTATATATTTTTTTTATGTTGTGTGTTGAACTGCATGAGTTTATTTTATTTGTTTTGTAGTAGACTGCCACTCTGTGGTTGTTTTGGATCACTGCAACATGTTTACTAATGTGATACGTACTTTGGAGGGGGTGTGAGTTTAGTGACCTTAAAGCGGAGGTCCCACAAAAAATATATATTAAAAGCCAGCAGCTGCTGACTTTTAATAAATGGACACTTACCTGTCCAGGGTGCCCGCAATGTCGGCAGCCGAAGCCGAGCAATCGCTCGTCTCTTGGCTGCCCCTGCCGCCATCCTCTGTGAGGGAATCAGGAAGTGAAATGTTGCGGCTTCACTTCCGGTTCATTACTGCACATGCGCGAGTCGCGCGGTGTGTCCTCACTGGTTCCCGCTGTCTCTTGGGACCAGTTTGTTTCCCAGAAGACAGCGGGGGTGACGCGAAGGGGCGTAACTCCCGCGGGAGTCTATTCCTGGAAGTGGGTGCAAATACCTGTAAGGTGCCAAATGTGACACCGGAGGGGGAGAGGGTGTAACGGGAGTCCCTTTTTGGGCATAGGATGACTGAGAACTGATATCTCGGATTACATGCGATGGGACATTAATGATAATTCAGGTATTGCAGGATATCTTGGAATATTACAGGTTGTTTATTCTGACCACAACAGGTCAATTCAAGAGTGTTGCATTCAATGTGCAACATAGACTGTTGAGATGCTAATTAAGTCCACCTGGCTGGGGCTTGCTGTGATTGCATTCTGTTGTCCATTGTGTTAATTAGGTCTGCTCCTAAGATATTTCATTGTGTATGCTAATGACATTGTTTTGTGTGAAAAGACTATTGATGTGGAATGTGACTTGTCAGCTGTAGTAATTAACTCCTCTAGATGCGGTGCCAGAATGTCTGTCTGGGATGTGGATTGAGGGGGAACTCGTTAAGCACCCATTGTGTGATGTTTTGGGTGGAGAGTTTCATTGTCCCTGTGATTACTGTAGCATGCTTGTAACTGTATATAACAAGGCTGGGTTACCATTAAAGCATTCATTCGTTTGAACCAGAGACAGAGCGTGTGTCTCGTCCTTCTGGGAATGGAATGGGTCCTGTCTGCTGGATTGTTGGAGTGTCGGATAAGCTGTCTTGGGTTGGTGGAATGGGAATATCGTGAACGGTGTTAACCCCTGACCGTTACAATTGTTGGCTAGCAGTGAGATGATCCCACGTCCTTAAAGGACAGCTACAAGGACTTACTGGAGAACCGTGGCAGACCGGCTAGCAACCGTAAGAAGATGGACATGATCACAGAACTAGTCCAAATGGATAGAGCTGAAAGACCAACTTAACGGAAAGGCCCAGTGTAACAGACAGGACACCCGAGGAGGAAAGTTTTGATCGGGCTGTTAAACTAAGACTGGCACACTATGGTCCTAACCCTCCACCGGAGATCATAGACCGAGTTATAGCTGCGGTGGATGCAGATTGGCTACTGCAAAGAGGTTTTGCAGCAGCAGAAGTCACAGCAGCACCAACTGAAAGGAGAAAGATACATTTTGCTGCTTTTAAGAATTTCATTGAAACTGAAGGGGAAATTGATGGGTACCTGGCGGATTTTGAACGGCAATGTGCCCTACACCGGATGCCCACAGAGGAATGGGTTACCATTTTGTCTGGGAAATTGTCCGGCCGGGCCAGTGAAGCGTTCAGGGCCATCCCACACAAGGATATTATGAACTATGGACTGGTAAAAGAAGCACTTTTGGCCAGGTATGCCGTCACACCAGAGGCATACCGGAGGCGGTTCCGAGAGACGAGCAAGCAGTTTGGAGACTCATATACCGAGTGGGCATGCCGCCTACACTGCACAGCATCCCACTGGGTCGATGGATGCCAAGCAGAATCCGTGGAAGAGGTGCTGCAGGTGTTCCTGCTGGAGCACTTCTTTGACAAACTGTCCCTGGAAGTCAGAGAGTGGGTCCGGGACAGAAACCCTTTCTCCTTGTCTGAAGCAGCTCGCCTGGCGAACGAATAAACAGACGCCCGCAAACTGGATAACTCTGTGGTCAAGACAACAGCTCGGGTGGATTATCGATCAGCGGCACTCCCGCCGGCTATTGCCTACAAACCCCAGTCGGACCGTCCTACAGCACCACCTCCAGCGGCCACTTATCCTCAGGAGCCCAGGTTCAACTCCCAGGACTACTCACAGCCCATCAGGTGTTTCGGGTGTAAACAGCTAGGACACAAAAAGCTAGACTGTCCGTTGAATCCACCCAGGCAGTCACAGTCATGGAGACAGCCAGAAAGGGGGAACCCCCACACATCTATATCTGCGGCCCACTGCGTTGAGGAGGAAGAACATTGGGGCATCCTGCACGAGGCAGATCCGATACAAGCAGCTAACCAGGACAACAGGCAGCAACACAGGCAGACTGTCTGGGTTGATGGAAAGGTAGCCAATGGGCTACGTGATACTGGGGCCATCATGACCCTGCTACAGAAGAAACTCATCCCAGAGATCCAGCACACCGGGGACACTGTAGCCGTAAGAGTAGCGGGAGGCACCGTCTTCCGGCTACCCGTTGCCCCGGTTCACCTGGATTGGGGATTTGGTTCGGAACATGTAAATGTGGGGGTGATGAAGCATTTTCCAGCGGATGTACTACTGGGGAATGATTTGGCCCCCCTTGTTTCTGCTTACGCCCGATGTGCCCGCTGAAGCCCACACGGTGACTACCTGTGCCCAGACCCGTGCTGCTGGAACCAACTCGCTTGCTGCTGAGACCCGGGTAAGACTATCTTCCCCGACATGTACCTTAGATCAGGCACAATATCACAGTCTAAAATGGGAATGTGACAAGTTGGCCAGTGAGAAATCGGAGATGCAATGACACTACGTCATGTATTATGAGATGTCCCGTGGCTTGAACATTGAAATGCACAAACAGGCTGAAATTGTCAAAAGGTTAAATGGGATTTGCGCCCAGGTTGTGCTTTATCTCTTCCAAGAGCATCAGCAACAGGTTTTGGGAGCCACTGAGAGAGCAAAGCAAGTGACTGTTCCAGAACTGAATTCCATTATTCACCTTCACCATTAGCTACCGACCTGGTAAGCAAGATGGCAATGCTGATGGGTTATCCCGGCAAACAGACGCCATCCCGGCCTTCTAGTTCCGGACATCCCCAAGTTGACCCGAAAAGGATCAAGCCTGGTCTGCCGGAGTGTCCCACAAAGAAGGAGCCATGTAACGGGAGTCCCTTTTTGGGCATAGGATGACTGAGAACTGATATCTCGGATTACATGAGATGGGACATTAATGATAATTCAGGTATTGCAGGATATCTTGGAATATTACAGGTTGTTTATTCTGACCACAACAGGTCAATAAGTGTCGCATTCAATGTGCAACATAGACTGTTGAGATGCTAATCAAGTGCACCTGGCTGGGGCTTGCTGTGATTGCATTCTGTTGTCCATTGTGTTAATTAGGTCTGCTCCTAAGATATTTCATTGTGTATGCTAATGACACTGTTTTGTGTGAAAAGACTGACCGTTACAGAGGGTTCCGAAAAGCGGAGGTTCACTTTTTGCGTGGACCTCCGCTTTGTGTGGACATTCCTTGAATTATAGCGCTGCCCAAACATGCAGGAATGATATTTTGATATTTTGGGGAGGCTCTGCACCTCTACCCCAAAGCACCTTGTCCCCATGTTGAGGGAGACAAAGGCCTCCTCCTGACAACCCTGAGCTGTGGTTGTCAGTGTCTACGGGCGGGGGGCTTTTTGGAATCTGGAAGCCCCCTTTAACAAGGGGACCCCCCGATTCAAGCCCCCCCTATGTAAATGGATATCGGGTACATCTTAACCCTACCAATTCACCAAAGAAGTAATAACCGAAAGAGAAAAATTTTCAACAAACAAGTCCTTTATTAAAAAGTAAAAAAAAGTGTCCCTAGATGTAAATTCATCGTTAATCACTCTGCCCGCCGGACCAAAAAATAAAATAAATGCCACGCATCCTGGGACATTTTTAATATAGGCAAGAGGCTGGGCCACCCAGCTACGTCACCTGGTGGCACCGCCCCCCTTCTGACATCACGTGCCGTTCTACTTGTAGGTAGACATGTGTGTTTCTCTTTCATTCAGATTCGTTTTTCTGACAAATTTTTTTTTTCCGGAGATTTGGATGTATCCGAATTTCAAACCCGACATAGTAACAAATGTCAATGAATCCCCCCAAAAATTTACCAATTAACAAATGTATTGGTTTCACTTGGATTCATTGTGAATAGCGGTTGTTAAGGAGCGGGCGGCCGCTGCATCCTTAACTACCATGACTCATCTGATGTAAGCCGTATTCCCCACTAACAGCAGAATGAAACAAAAGGCCCAGCTTAGAAAAAAGGGGGCCCCCCAATCTGCAAATGCAGCCCCCGCCCACCCCCTTGCTGTCTGACTGGCACTTATTTCATCATGGCAGTGGGTGACGGCTCCTGTATCCTCCATGCATCTCTCCTTGTCTTCTGTTAGGCGGTCAATGGGATCGCCTGTGCCTTCAGCCAATCAGGTGATGGGTAATAGACCCACTCTTCCTGATTGGTGGAAAGACGTTTTAGTGTTAGAAAAGCAAATATTAATTTGCTTTTCTAACACACCTGCGTGGACTCCAAGTGCAATGCTTTGTGCTTGGAGTCCACCTTTTTTGAAGCCTATTAGAGCCTATAGCCTATTAGAACCTATAATTCCAGCGACGGGGGTGTTTTTTTGAAGCACCTGTTTAGATAGGTGCTTAAAAAAAACACCCCCGCCGCTGGAATTTACATGCCTGTCGTCCAAAATTGAGCCGGATGCCTGAATAGGGGGTGGCAGTGGTGTCCATGAATAGATTCATGCTATGCATGAATCTATACATTCTACATAGAGGATGTGGCGTGACAGAGGGGGCGGGCCCTTAATGGACGCACCGCCACTGCAATGTATCTCTCTTCCATTCACAGAGATAGAAAACACGGGGGGCGGGCTTTAGAGTGACTGCTTACTGTGATAGCCAATCAGAGGATATCACAGCCATCAAGTGACCAGAAACCGGAAGTTCTGGGTAGAACGGGGCCCAGGGGCTCTTAGTGAGACCTCAGATCCAAAGGGGGATACGCAAATATGCAGCCCCAGGAAAAAAATCTCAGTCCAATGGGGTATTTGCGTATGGTCGGTGTGAAGGTGTTAAAATTGATACTGCTATTTTTTTTTTTTTTTTTTTTTTTTAGTGTGCTATCACTTTTTTTTTTTTTCATTCTGTGTTCTTTTCTTTGAAAAACAAATAAAGGATTCTGAGGGATTAAATAGGGCAGGTCATTAGGCTAAAATGAAATAAATGACATGGGCATAAAATGTCATTAAACCTCACATTAAGGGTTGGCGTGGGCATTGTAATATTTTATTTTATTTTTTGCAGTATGGGTCAAGGCAACCAGCACAGGTAAAGAATGCTGGAAAATATTTTCCAATGAAAGCATGTACAAAAGAAGTGCATCAGGAAATATAATAACTACAAGATTCAAATCTGATATAACCCCATCCGAAAGAGAGGTCAGGCAAATAAAGATAAAATTCAATTTTCTACTTTCAAAGAGGTTAATTTACTTAGCTTAATTCAGAAACCCTTTTAGTCTCAAAATAGTAGTTACAAAACTCTTTCTAAATGCAGAGTCTTTTGTTGCTCTCTTGTTTCAGAAAACAGAACCCTTCTGGCTGATTAGAACTAGCGGGAAAGAAAAAAATAACATAGTTATCCATCTTTATCCCCATTATGCAGTAAAGCGAGCAGTAAATGAGTTTTAAATTAAGCCCCCTCTCAGCAGTGACGCAGCAGCTCAGCTTCCCCTCCCAGCAGTGACCTCAGCTCAACTCCCCCTGCTTCCCCTACCAGCAGTGACTCAACAGCTTAGATAATCCTGCTTCCACCTCCTTGCATTAACTCGACAGTTCAATTCCAGTGTTTTATCAACAAAAACCTTTTCATCAGAATGTGGTCTTTTTACCGTGACGAAAAGTACAACACGATGACAGCTATGACGTAAATCGATGAAGTTTTTTTTACCGAATTAAAGACTAAATGAAAATGTGAGGCAGGGACATTTAACCTTGTGAACTTCTGGTTTCCATGGAGCTCCACCTGCTTCCGCTCCCAGCACGCGAATGACTCATATATCCGTAGCGTGCTTCGCTTAGCGGCAGTTAGCAGGCTGTGCAGTCAGCATTACAGGCCTCCGAGTCCTCAGACGACCGTCCAGAGCAGCACTGTGCATTACAGGCCTCCGACGAGAGTACTACTTTCGACTCACGATGACCATCCATAGTAGAAAGCACAGTGAGTGCGTACATTACAATTACAGAACTGAGGCCTCCCCACAGACCACCGTCTAGCACTGTGTGTGCATTACAGACCACCTCAGATCACCGGTATCCAGAGCACTGTGCATTCCAGGCCTTTCCTCAGACCTGAGACCACAATCCAGCACTGTGCAGCATTACAGGCTTCCCTTCAGACCACTGTCCAGAGAACTGTGCAGTATTACTGGCCTCTCATACCACCATCCAGAGCACTGGGCAGAATTACAGGCCTCTCATACCACCATCAAGAGCACTGTGCAGCATTACAGTCCTCTCCTCAGGCCAGAGCACTGTGAATTACAGGCCTTCTCAGACCACCATCCAGAGCACTGTGCAGCATTACAGTCCTCTCATATCACTATCCAGCGCACTGTGCAGCATTATAGGCCTCTCATACCACCATCCAAAGTACTGTAAATTACAGGCCTCCTCAGACCACCATCCACAGCACTGTGCAGCATTACAGGCTTTTCATGCCATCGTCCAGAGCACTGTAAATTACAGGCCTCCTCAGACCACCACCTTCCAGAGCACTGTGCAGCATTACAGACCCCTCTCATACCATCATCCAGAGCACTGTGCAGCATTACAGGCCTCAGACCACCGTCCAGAGCACTGTGCAGCATTACGTTCTCCTCAGACCACCGTCAAAAGAACTGTGTAGCATTACAGCCACCGTCCAGAGCACTGTTCGCAGCATTACAGGCCTCCTCAGACCACCGCCCTGAGCACTGTGCATCATTACAGGCCTCCTCAGACCACCATCCAGAGCACTGTGCAACATTATAGGTTTTCTCAGACCATCCAGAGTGGCTAAATATGTATCTGTGAGTTTGTTCAAACCTTAATACCATAAATAATAACATGATCTTAAATAATACATTACAATTTAACTAAACCCATTATATTTTTGTTGATTAAAATGACTTTATTGGACTAAAATGTAGTGGAGATTTTAGTCAACTAAAATACGACTAAAACAAAAACAATTGCATATGACTAAAATGGGACTAAAACGAAAATGGCGTTTTGGTCTAAAGACTAAGATTAAAAGTAAATTGAAATTCGATTCCAAAATTAACACTGCTCAATTCCCCCTGCTCCCTCCTTATAACACTGAATCGGGAGCTAAATTCACACTTCTTCCACCTATTAGCTGTATGACTCAGCAGCTCAGCTCACCTCGTTTCCCTTCACATCAGTGACTCAGCTGATCAGCTCCCCTGTTCCCCCTTCCTGCAGTGACTCAGCAGTTTTAAGGATCCTGCTTCCTCCTCCTAGTAGTGACTAAGTGGTTCAGATCACTCTGCCCCCCCTATAGCACTGACTCAGAAGCTTAGCTCACACTGCTCCCGCCTCTTAGCAGTGCCTCATCGACTCAGCTCTCCCTGCTTCCAGCTTCCACAGTGGCAGCTGAGCTTATCCTGCTCCTTTTCACATCAGTGGTTTATCTGCTTTCCCTCCCAGTAGTGACTTGGCAGCATTCCAGTCTTTAATCTCTAATTTAAATATAGTTTCAGGAGCGTCATGAAAAGCTGGGTTGCTAAAACATTAACTTAGTGCTTCTCCTGTAAACTTTGAGAATTAATTGCTCCACAATTCCTGCATCTACGGAGGTCAGTCAGGACTTCTTTTAATATGGATTTTTCTAAACTCGGAATAATTTGAGACTGTCCCAGCTTCCCCCTTGCCAACTAATAAGGACGCTAAAATTCTATATAAAATATAATTACCAGGACAGAGGCTTTTGGAGGGGACTGCAGGATAGCCTCCTTTCCTCACTGACTATGGACCCTGGCATTTGAGGGAGCCACAACCATTCAGAAAAGTGTCCTGTTATATATGCAAGATGACATGACCACCAGGAAGCCATGATGGTCTCTGCCAACTTGAAACTCAGTGAGAAGATGGATGTGAAAAGAGAGAGAGTTGCTTAATGAGATTGATAGCCCTGGATCTTCCTGGGGAACTGGGGCCAAACTGTCTGGTGGTTAGCTTACTGTTTAATTAAGATCACTGTTGGCTGTTGATTGGATTGCTGTTTGAAAGTTTGAATTGACATATACCCAAGAGGGGAATGTCCTCCTGACAGGTATAAAGTATGTGTCTGAGTTTTATAAAGAGTCATTCTGTTGGTTGTTACCTCAATATCTTGTCTGTGTAGGATGCTTGGGATAAAGGGCTGGTATTAGCTCTCAGTCTGCTGGAAGGGTTTTGTTGGGCAGGAGGCACAGTTTTGGCAGGAGCACCCCAGGTAGGGTGCCAGGTGGGGTGCCAAGTGGTCTGTCAGGCAATAAGATACATCTTTTAAACCCAAATATTTTTCTGTCTATTAGCCGGATTCTTAAAGTGTCTTACGCCGACGTATCTTCTGATAGCCGCGTAAGTGCACTGATGCGCTGTCGTATCTATGCGCCTGATTTTTGAAACAAGATACGCCTGAATTTTGGCTCCATCCGACCGAAGTAAGTCTCCAATGCCGTTGTATATTGGGCGCATATTTACGATGGCCGCAAGGGGCGCTTCCATTGATTTACGCGTCGAATATGTAAATGAGCAAAGATACGCCGATTCGCAAAAGTACTTACGCCCGTCCATAGTAATCTACGCCGCTTACGTAAGGCGTACGTCTGGCGTAAAGTTATCCACATAAAGCAGGGGTAAGTCATGTTAGGGTATGGACGTCGGAACAGCCGTCGTATTGTACGTCGTTTACGTAAGTCGTACGTGAATGGGGCTGGGCGTAGGTTACGTTCACGTCGTACGCATTGAGCCGTCATATCTTAGGGAGTATATGCGACGTGATTCTGAGCATGCGCGCGCATGCACCGTTTGTTCGGCCCTTCATTTACATGGGGTCACGGTTTAATTTAAATGTATCACGCCCCCACCTACCTTCCTACTTTGAATTAGGCGGGCTTATGCCGGCCAATTTACGTACGCTGGTGCAACGTAGGGAGCGAGTGCTTTGTGAATACTGCTCTTGCCTCTCAGAGTTACGTTTGGCGTAAGCGCATATGAGATGCGCTACCCGGCACAAAGAAGCGCCGAGCTACCTGAATCTGGCCCTATATGTCTGAATTTATGATCAATTTTGGCATGCAAGTTGCCATTAAACTTAACTCTATTTAATGCTCTCTTGCCACCACGTAACGCATGTGTGGCAGCCAAGGAGGTAAGCCAATGTGTGTCTACGGATGTGATCAAGAAGTCCACCCTGTAGGCAGAAAGACCTATTTAAAAGAGGCTGGGAAGAAATGGTTAGAAAATTGAATTTGCCCCCTACATCTACAGCGCAGGAATTCTATTTTGCCTATTTTCCAGGTGATGATAAAACATGACCCTTTTCCAATAATATAGAAATAGGTCGAATATGTTCGTAGTTGGACCAGCATACGCAGAACGGCAGATACGTCGTTTACCGATGTTCCGTCGAATGTGTCCCGCCATCGAAAAGGTCCCGTCGAATGTGCCCGCCGTCGAAAGTGGCCAGCAGCCTTCTGTTCATAAGTAGGAGTCGTTCGCAAGTTGGATGTTCGTAACTCAGAGACTCCCTGTACAGCATAGTAGCTTAATTTTTATGGTAACCCCAACCCAAATATTTCCTTCGTCTTCTGATTTTTAATTTTCCAGATCTGATACACATTTATTTTAAACCAGGGCTTTTTTTTCTCAGAAAATAGATGCAGGTACACCCTCTTTTCGAATCACCACTTGTCTCCACTCATTACTCACCACACCTCCCTTGGTTCTCCTTTTAGAGAATACAGAACCAAGTATCATTTGTGGTGCTAAGATAACAATAAAGCGGTAAAATAGATCCCCTGCAGGCAACAACAATAGACCTCCTGCAACAAAATATCTCCACCAGCAATAAGCGATTTACTTTCAGATTTCCTCCCTCAACAGTAGATTACGACCAGCAACAATTGACCCCCATTAGCACATAAAAAACCCCCAGTAACAATAGACCCACCCCCTCTGACAAGAGATCCCCTCACCAGTCCACAAAATAGACCTCCCAGCACCCCTTGCCATTACACACAATTAATGCTGCAACTGCGTCCCCTTATGTTCCGCTGAAAGAAAGCTCAGTTTTAAACTAGAACTCTCCAGCAGTGATTGCATTTCGGCATGTATAGCCTGTTGGTTTCCTCAGAGAACTAAAATTCAGGTGGTTCATGAATGCTGGACAAAGCAATTAACTTAGCATTTCTCTAGCAGAATGCAACCTGCCGGCTGTAATACTCATTAAGAGATGGTGACACGCAATTAGGCAAAGTGGAGCACTTACCTTAATGATGATTGTTACCTGTAGGCCTCCCCAGCTGTGTGCTCCCGGCACCAAAGAAATTTCCCCTGGTCAGCTTAACTCACTAAGTACTGGTACTAGTACAGCTGGCTACATAGAAATTCTTACTCTTTTACGTAACTTTTCATGAAGATGGGCCTTCAGGTTTATGGCCTTCGGAATATTCATTATTGCAAAGTTTAGGGCTTTTTTTTCTCAGAGAATAGGTACAGGAACTTAACCAGGCCCCCCACTTTTCCCCTGAGAAGGGGGAGGGATAGCGCACCGCAGCAAATAGTGGGTGTGGCCATATTGCAGAATGAACCAGGCTTAAAGGAGCATTAAGTACCGGGAGTGTGCTACATAAAGAATGCAGAGTTCATAAGTGTGTTACATACAGAGTACAGAGTTCAGGAATGCGCTACATACAGAGTGCAGGGTTGAGGAGTTTGCTACGTAAAGAGTGCAGGGTCCAGGAATGCATGGTGTATAGAATGCAGAGTTCAGGAGTGCACGATGTACAGTGTGCAGAGACCAGATGCACTCAGTGTACAGATTGCAGAGATCAGGAACGCTCAGTGTACAGAATGCAGAGATCAGGAGCGTTTCAGTGTACAGAATGCAGAGATCAGGAGCGTTCAGTGTACAGAATGCAGAGATCAGGAACGCTCAGTGTACAGAATGCAGAGATCAGGAACGCTCAGTGTACAGAATGCAGAGATCAGGAATGCTCAATGTACAGATTGCAGAGATCAGGAGCGTTCAGTGTACAGATTGCAGAGATCAGGAGCGTTCAGTGTACAGAATGCAGAGATCAGGAACGCTTAGTGTACAGAATGCAGAGATCAGGAGCGTTCAGTGTACAGAATGCAGAGATCAGGAGCGTTCAGTGTACAGAATGCAGAGATCAGGAACGCTCAGTGTACAGATGCAGAGATCAGGAACGCTCAGTGTACAGAATGCAGAGATCAGGAATGCTCAATGTACAGATTGCAGAGATCAGGAGCGTTCAGTGTACAGATTGCAGAGATCAGGAGCGTTCAGTGTACAGAATGCAGAGATCAGGAACGCTTAGTGTACAGAATAGCAGAGATCAGGAACGCTCAGTGTACAGAATGCTTATATCAGGAGCGTTCAGTGTACAGATGCAGAGATCAGGAACGCTCAGTGTACAGAATGCTTAGATCAGGAGCGTTCAGTGTACAGAATGCAGAGATCAGGAACGCTCAGTGTACAGAATGCTTAGATCAGGAGCATTCAGTGTACAGAATGCTGAGATCAGGAGCGTGCAGGGTTTAGGAGTGTGCTGTGTACAGTGTGTGGAGGTCAGGCGTGAGCTATGTACAGAGTGTGGAGATCAGAAGTGCTTGGTATAAAGAGTGCAGAGTTTAGGAGTGTGCTACATACAGAGTAAGGGGCATGACAGCAGTGAGCGGAAAGCACAGGGTTAGTGTTGGAGGTAGAACACCGTTTCGCCATGTTCCAGCTCAAAAGAAGCCCTTGTAAAGTTTGTGTAAATATTTAGAGAGATCAACAAAACATTTTCAATTTCACCCTCAGTGGTCTACCTGTCCCTAGTGAAATGGGTCATCATCTCCTTCTAGAACGATGATAGGAACACTAATCGGGAGCTTTCATACTGTTATAAATTCATCCTTGTTACTTAATGCTCACAGCTACAAAGAAGAGGATGACTTGCGTCACCAGCTGGCAACGATTAGCAGTTAAAGTGTAT
The DNA here is from genome assembly GCF_905171775.1 of Rana temporaria. Classification (NCBI taxonomy): domain Eukaryota; kingdom Metazoa; phylum Chordata; class Amphibia; order Anura; family Ranidae; genus Rana; species Rana temporaria. The sequence continues at coordinate 20,369,965 of NC_053497.1, forward strand.
GTAAACATCCCCTATCGTTTTCAGGCAAGCAAGCTGCCATCTTTGCCTCTGTTTATTCTACAACTGCAATGATTCTGCACATATGATCAGTTATGACACCAGCCATTGCATGGTTTGACAGTTTGGTTGAGAGCAAAACCATTTTCTGCACGTGCCGGAAATGAAACTGTTTTATGGATGGGTTTACTTCCTCTTTAAAGTTCAACAACTAAGCATTGCAGCTTAGGTTTCAGCACAGCACACCTGCCATAATCTGAAAAGTTTAAATAGACTGCTGGGCATTTTGCCTGTTCACCACATTACTGTGTCTGCTCTTGCCTGGCTTTAAGTTACATAGTTAGTTAAATAGTTAGTCAGGCTGAAAAAAGACACAAGTCCATCCAGTTCAACCATAAAAAATAAAATAATAATATCATACAATCCCATATACCCAATTCTATACCCACAGTTGATCTAGAAGAAGGCGAAAAACCCCAGCATAGCACGATCCAATTTGCTACAGCAGGGAAAAAAATTCCTCCCTGATACCCCGAGAGGCAATCGGATATTCCCCGGATCAACTTTACCTATAAATGTTAGTACCCAGTTATTATGTACATTTAGGAAAGTATCCGGCCCTTTCTTAAAGCAATCTACTGAGCTGGCCTGAACCACCTCTCCAGGGAGTCTATTCCACATTTTTACAGCTCTTACTGTGAAAAAACCTTTCCATATTTGGAGGTGAAATCTCCTTTACTCTAGACGTAAAGCGTGCCCCTTTGTCCTTTGTGTTGACCGTAAAGTGAATACCTCAACACCAAGTTCACTATATCACCCTTATATATTTGTACATGTTGATCATTTCCCCCCTTAATCTGCTCTTCTTAATAGTGAATAAATTTAGTTCCTCTAATCTTTCCTCATAGCTGAACTCCTCCAAGCCTCTTATCAGTTTGGTTGCCCTTCTCTGCACTTTCTCCAGTTCCCTGATATCCTTTTTGAGAACTGGTGCCCAAAACTGAACTGCATATTCCAGATGAGGTCTTACTAATGATTTGTACAGGGCGGGGGGGGGGGGGCAAAATGATTTCTCTCTCTGGAGTCCATACCTCTCTTATACAAGAAAGAACTTTGCTCACTTTGCAAACCGCAGCTTGTCGCATGCCATTATTGAGTTTATGATCTTCCTGAACCCCCAGATCCTTCTCCACTATGGATCCCCGAGTTGTACTCCCCCTAGTATGTATGATGCATATTGTTAGCCCCCAAGTGCATAACTTTACATCTATCAACATTAAACCTCATCTGCCACATAGTCGCCCAATTAGACAGAGCATTGAGGTCGGCTTGTAAATTGGAGACATCCTGTAAGGACGTTATTCCACTGCATAGCTTGGTGTCATCTGCAAAGACAGAAATTGTACTTTTGATCCCAGACCCAATATCATTTATAAAGATATTAAAAAGTAGGGGTCCCAACACTGAACCTTGGGGTACACCACTGATAACCTTAGACCATTCAGAGTAAGAAACATTTCTCTCTGAATTCTGTCTTTTCCAGTTTTCTATCCATTTACAAACTGATATATCCAATCCTGTAGACTTTACCTTACACATGAGCGTGTGTGCGGAACTGTATCCAACGCTTTTGCAAAATCCAAGTATATCACGTCCACCGCCACCCCTCTGTCCAAGTATACCACATCCACCGCCACCCTTCTGTCCAAGTATACCACGTCCACCGCACCGCCACCCCTCTGTCCAAGTATACCACGTCCATCGCCACCCCTCTGTCCAAGTATACCACAACTCCACCACCGCCACCCCCCACCCCTCTGTCCAAGTATACCACGTCCACCGCCACCCCTCTGTCCAAGTATACACACGTCCATCGCCACCCCTCTGTCCAAGTATACCACA